>NC_059277.1:1442500-1452500 GCF_017591435.1 Portunus trituberculatus
TAATGTGTTAATGGTAATAATGCCTTCTGTGGCATTATCATATAGCTCTGGAGAGGCGGATAAGGGAAGAGGCGGAGCAGGAGCAGAAGGAGGAGGAGGAGGAGGAGGAGGAGGAGGAGGAGGAGGAGGAGGAGGAGGAGGAGGAGGGGAGGAGGAAGAGGAGGAGGAGGAAGAGGAGGAGGAGGAGGAGGAAGGCTTTGTATATTTAGTGAAAGAGTAAATCAAACAATGTAAGTTGAAATGGAAATACATATGTGAGATTAAAGTTAGAGCTACACGAGAGAGAGAGAGAGAGAGAGAGAGAGAGAGAGAGAGAGAGAGAGAGAGAGAGAGAGAGAGAGAGAGAGAGAGAGAGTACATAATTCTAAACCTACACTACATTACTCCCCTAAAAATCCGTAAAAAAAACCCCATCAAAATGTCTGAATCTACAAAAGATAGAGAGAATCGAACCCTACAAACAAGAGGGTTCGAATCTCTTTAACAAGAGGATCGGAATCTTTTATAACAGGTTCCGAATCCCTTTAACAGACACTCTCAGGTACACCACAACCACCACCACCACCAGTACGAATAGAACACCGGTGCCTCTTTAACTTTCTAGTGGTGTTATTTTGTGTGCGTCGGCGGGTGGGGGGGTGGAAGGGAGGGATATGTCCAGCCTCTTTCTCCCCCCATCCCCCTCTCTCTCTCACTTTCCACCACCACTACCACTTGCACCGCCAGCCACATACGCCCACACTCCCAGCCTCTCCCTGATATTTATAGCCAATGTGTCCGTTTGATCTGCCCCGTGGAAATGGTGTGTCTCGCTGCCCGTCGCCGTCATCACTATCATCGTCATCATTAGCTTCCCTATGGCCGCCATGTGCTGTGAAGGATGGGTGCGTCGTGAGAGAGGGAGAGATAGAGAGAGGGAGTGGGGGAAGGGGAGCGTGGGTGGGGTAGGGACGGGGAGAGAGAGAGAGAGAGAGAGAGAGAGAGAGAGAGAGAGAGAGAGAGAGAGAGAGAGAGAGAGAGAGAGAGAGAGAGAGAGAGAGAGAGAGAGAGAAGAAAAATGACAAAACCACACTCAAATCATTCCCAACCCCCAAAAAAAGTATATAAAAAAAGAAAAGCAAAAGCAAAAAAAGAAAACAGTCCTTTAGTTTCATTCCCTAACAAAAAAAGAAAGTAAAAACAACAACAACAACAACACATACATCACACACACACACACACACACACACACACACACACACACACACATCATACACAGACACATCAGTTCCCAGTAATTGCCTCGATGGTCCTGTCACGTTCTCAGCTCCATTAAACTGATTGGAAAACTTTCATTGCATTGACTGATGTGACCGTGGGACTATATCGCTTTCCTGCACTTCCCCAGCTACTACACGGGCGGGAGATGCAGGAAACGCCCTCGTAGCCCTGCCGTGGACGAGGAAAGGTGGGAGGTGTTCGGAAGTGTGTAGGAAGGTGTGAGAGGATCGTAAATTGTGGAGTGGAGTAAAAAATGTGAGGAGAAAGTGAGAGGAGAATGGAATATAAGTGAAATAGGTGGATAGGGAAAGGTGGATAAATATATATATAGAGAGGAAAGGGATAAAGGAAATGGATATAGAGGAATGAGAGAAAGAAGTAAGGAGAGACAAATGGGAGGGTTAAAGAGAAAGAGAAAGAGAAGGGAAGGAGAACATAGAAGGAAATAGTGGCGAAAAGAGAGAAAGTAAAGTAAAACAAGGAAAGACGAAGGAGAAAGAAAATGGAGAAAAGAAGGAGAAAGCGGAAGGAACTCAAGGAAGAGGAAGGAAGATGTGACAAGCTCTGGTCCTGACATATTTGGCAGACTCCACTTGCCTTAAGCTGAATCTGACCATTTCATTCCCAGTAATTGGCGACGCTAAGAGAGTTTTGCGTCTGGTCGTGTAAACATCAAGGCAAACTGAACGCCTGCAGCACGCCAGACTGAAGCACTGCCAGGAAAAATGAAGGAAAATAAAATATCTGTACATCTGCACAGGAAAATAGATAAACAGGGATTTTATTGGCCACAACCATGCTCATCAAATACGTTTCTCTTGCTTCTACTTTGAGTGTTTGATGGATAAGCAGTAAATGTGAGTGAAAATATAATATCTATACATTTTCACAGACAAATAGATAGATAAGTATTTTACTGGCCACAACCACGCTCATTAAATCCATCAATAGAATAATTTATCGGTCTAGATATCAATACAATGACAGATGAAAGCCCAGACATTATAAAGAAGGCGATGCAGGAATTAGCGGAATATGCATAAGAAAATGAACATAAAGAATAAAGCATAAGTTATAGAAAATTCAAATATATGCAAATGAATAAGGACAAACTAAACAACAACAACAACAATAATCGCAAAATCTAAAAAAAAAAAAACAGAAAAAGCAAAATAATGGAGTAAAACTAATACTAACAACATCCACCCACACACACACACACACACACACACACACCCACACACACTACCACCACCACCACCGCCACTTTCCTCATCTTGGTTTTATTTCGTCATTCTTGCGGGGACTCAATATTCATAAATAGCGCGCGTATTCCTCCCACCGAAGACCACCACACCACCACCTCGCCGTGCTCCATCAGGGCAACTTTGGTGAGTAGAAGGAAAGCTGCGTGACCCTCCCAGGACATTGTATCTGGAGGAGGATGGGGAAGAAGAAGAGGAAGAGGGGGAGAGGAGGAGGAACAGCAGGGATAGAAAGAAGAAGAGGAGGAGAAGGAACAGGAATAGAAGGAGGAGCTGGAACAGAAGGAGGAAGAGCAAAAATAGGAGGAGAAGGAGGAGGAGGAGGAGGAGGAGGAGGAGGAGGGAGGAGGAGGAGGAGAGGAGGAGGAGGAGAGAGAGAGGAGAGAGAGAGAGAGAGAGAGAGAGAGAGAGAGAGAGAGAGAGAGAGAGAGAGAGAGAGAGAGAGAGAGAGAGAGAGAGAGAGAGAGAGAGAGAGAGAGAGAGAGAGAGAGAGGAAGACACTATGAGGAAAAACTGGAAGAGGAGGAAGTGGTGGAGGATGATGACGAAGACGAAGACGAGAAAAACAGAAGGATGAGAACGAAGAGATGGCTTACTCTAGGAAGGAATGAAGGAGGGACGAAAAGAAAAAGGAACCGTGAGGGAAAAGTAGGAAAAATATATGAAAGGAGAAAAGTATTGAAGGAGGGAAGAAAAAGATGTGAGGATGCATAGAATGAGAGATAAACATGAGAAAAAGCTGGAAAAAATGGGAGAGAAATGAGTAAAGAATGAAGAAAAAGAGAGACAGAGAATGTAAGTGTAGAAAGCAAATGGATGACAAGAGAAAAGAAGAGGATGAAGAAAGAAGAGGAGGAGGAGGAGGAAGAAGAAGGAGGAGGAGAAGGAGGAGAGGAGGAGGTTTGAGTACGCTGCAAGAGGCAAGTGTATGTCAGGTCACGTTTAAGAGAAGCTTGCGCCCTTCCAAGATGACCGTCACAGTCACTCTTTATTCTCGCTGTTGTTTCCCTTCGTGCATCTTTCAATATTCTCTAAACCTCCTCTTGTCTCTCGCTTCCTCTTAGTGTTCCTACTTTATTACTGTCCTCCCTCTCTTACTCTCCTGCTTTCCAGTGTCCTCTTCCCCTTCCTCCTAAGGCGAGATGGACCCATGACCCAGAAGGCTTCGTGGGGCGGCAGCAGGGAGCCCTCCTTCACTAAACATCAAGAGGTCCTCCAGGCGGTCTCTGCAGTGCCCGTAAAAGAAAACGGGAATCTCTGGGGTTACTGACGCTAGAAATTCCAGGGCAGGTCTCCGTTGGTCCAGCGCGTCACAGCTTTCCAGGACTTTTCAGGGCTTTTCAGGGGTTTCCAGGGGTTTCCAGACTTGCTTTAAGAGACGCCGCTGAGGTTCAGTTTTGTTGTCTTAATCCTTATCCACCTCGGCTCGTTTTTTCGAAGGTTCTATGCCAAAATCAGGTCTTCATTCTGAGTTTTTGAAATAGAACAGTTCCCCCCGCGGCCTCTCTCGTAAAGGAGGTCCCACGATGCGCCTTTGTGCCTGTTTTTCCAAGGGTGTTAAGGCATTATATGACGGCGAGATGGTGGAGGTGGTGGTGGTGGTGAGGAAAATAAAGGAGGAAGTAGAAAGAATAGGAGGATGACAAGAAAAAAGGGAAAGAGAAGAAGAAAGAGGAGGAGGAGGTGGTAGTAGTAGTAGTAGTAGTAGTAGTAGTAGTAGTAGTAGTAGTAGTAGTAGTAGTAGTAGTAGTAGTAATAGTAGTAGTAGTAGTGATAGTAGTAAGAAGAAGAAGAAGAAGAAGAAGAAGAAGAAGAAGAAGAAGAAGAAGAAGAAGAAGAAGAAGAGGAAGAGAAGGAGAAGGAATACAAATAGGAGCAAGAGAGGGAGACACCACTGATCCAATCCTTCACACGTTCAGGTTCTGGAAAAGTTGGGTGCTTGACTCAGGCGATGGATCATAACACGGGGGGACGACTGCAGCACTAGACTGTCCCGCTGGCTGCCTCTCACTGTGCCTGGAGCCTCTTCACGCCCCGGGCAGTGATGAAAACATGCCATCACGGGGATTGTCGAAGGCGTGAAATGAAGCAGAAGAAGGTGGTAAGGCTGCAATGCGCGTGTGTGAGAGAGAATGTGAGGACAAAGAGGATATAGATAAAGGGTACATATGATTGAAAGATAGAGAAGAATTTGAGAAGAAAGAGGGAATATGTGTGAGTGGCAGGAGGAGGTGTAGGTGGAGAGGTAAATAGGAAAGGAAATGACCACTGTGGGGAAGAGAAGACGGAAAGAAGAGAATATACAGGACAAATCAAGGAAAAAAGACATAGTACGTAGAAGTCCACGTAGAAGAGACAAGGAGGAGGAGGAGGAGGAGGAGGAGGAGGAGGAGGAGGAGGAGGAGGAGGAGGAGGAGGAGGAGGACGACGACGACGACGACGACGAGAAGGAGAGAGGGAGAAGGGAAGTGTACGAACAGTAGAAGGAGAAAGTGGAGAAAAGTATAGTAGTAGTAGCAATAGTAATAGTAGCAGCAGCAGCAGCAGCAGCAGCAGTAGTAGTAGTAGTAGTAGTAGTAGTAGTAGTAGTAGTAGTAGTAGTAGTAGTAGTAGTAGTAGTAGTAATAGTAGTAGTAGCAGTAGTTAATCCAACCTGTAAGTCTGTATATTGTTAGGAATAAAGGGAAGAAGAAACAGAAAGAAGAGAAGAAATAGTAGTAGTAGTAGTAGTAGTAGTAGTAGTAGTAGTAGTAAACTCCATACCCTTATTTCGATACCAACATACTGACTGACGTTCAAAAACACCACAGCCACTAAAAAACCCTTGAAAACTCCACACCTACGAAAAGAACACGCCAATAATTCCTCTTCACTCAGGCGGGAGAAAATAATCACATATAACCGGCGGGAAAAGAAAGAAGTCCTCATTAATAGCAGCGAGACAGGACGCTGAGGAGACTGGGAGGAACCGGGAAGGGAGCGGGGAAGCAACGTAACCTTATTGTGTTGGTCATAATACCCAGAAATGCATTGTTCCTTGCTGGTGGTGGTGGTGGTGGTGATGTAACTCGAGACTCACTATTCTATTTCTCTCTATCTCCCTCTCTCTCTCTCTCTCTCTCTCTCTCTCTCTCTCTCTCTCTCTCTCTCTCTCTCTCTCTCTCTCCGTTTTTCCACGTAGCGATCATTTTTCTCTCTTTTGTTTTCTTTCGTCCTCTTTCACCTTTCCTTCCTCTAACTTGTCTTTCCCATTTCAATCTTACAAAGTTGATTCTACCTCACTTTTTCACGCTTCTTCCTCCTCTTCCACTTCCTCCTCCTTCTCCTCCTCCTCTTCCTCCCTCTTCTAATTCTCTAACTGATGTTGATAATTACATAAACTTTTAATAGGGAGAAATATAGAAAATTTGCAGCTTCAGCACGAACAGGAGATGAGACGAAAACAAGACGAGAGGAAACAGAATCACACCATAGAGGAAGAAATAGTCACATTGATAGAGGACGAAGGAGAAATTTAAGTAAGAAAACAGAGAGGGAGAGAAGATGAGTATAAGGAAAAGAAAAAAAAAAAACCAGGAGAGTATAAAGAACACATGACTATACTTCAAAGAGGAGAGAAGATGTGTATTAGGAAAAGAAAGAGAGAAGAGTATAAAAAAACGTATGACTTTACTTAGAAGAGAAGAGAAGAAGAGTATAAGGAAAAGAAAAAGAGGAGAGTATGAAAGAGCACATGACTTTCGAAGATATGATAAAAATTAACAAGAGGAGGAAAAAAAAGAAAAAAAATAGGAAAAAGAAGAACGCGGGAGTAGACTTTGAAAAAAGATGATGCAAAAAAAAAGAGAAAAGTTTATTTAGGTGTTTTTCTTTTGGTAATCTATTTTTCCTCCTTGTTTCACTACACCTGAGAAAAAAAAGGGAGAAAAAGAAAATAAAAAATAAAAAACGTCCCTCCCTCCCAGTGTCTTCCATTCCCTCCCCCTCCCTCACTTTGCGCCGCTGAGGAAAACTTGTGCGTTGGTTCCTTTCTCAACACGGATTATTTTCTTTCACGTCTCACTCCGATATCTTGCTTGAGTGGAACTGGATTTTTCTTTACCATAAGTCTCTCTCTCTCTCTCTCTCTCTCTCTCTCTCTCTCTCTTCATTCAGGGCAGGGGTGCGGGTCTATCAGGACAAACAAGTTAGCCGGATGTTGTCGCCCAAGTTGTGAACGTGTTTGGAACAAGTTATACTGAGACCCTGAACACTAAGGGAAGGAGAGTAGGAGGAGGAGGAGGAGGAGGAGGAGGAGGAGGAGGAGGAAGAGGAAGGTTAAAAGGAAATAGGAAAAAAATGAACTGATAAGTATTAGGAGGGAAATATTCAAATACCTCTTTTCAGTCTATCTCACGTGAATATACTAACCTTATCTAACCTAACTTATAATACCTCTCTCTCTCTCTCTCTCTCCATCTGTGTATCTATCTGTCCGTCCGTCTGTCTGTCTCTGTCTGTCTGCCTGTCTGTCTTTCTGTCTTGTCTGCCTGTCTGCCTGTCTGTCCGTCTGTCTTTCTGCTTGTCTGTCTGTCTGTCTGTCTGTCTGTCTCCCAATATTTTCCTTCCATGATCTTTCGTCTCCATCATCCCTTCCTTCCACTCATCCATTTATCTATTTCTCTCATTTCTACCTCTTCATTCCTCCACAATCCTTTCAACTCCTTTTTTCTTCCCTCCTTCTTTCACACTACTCTCTATTTCTTATCTCCTTCCTTTCCTCCTTTCTCCGTGCTCCTCTCTGTTCCTTCTTTCTTTCCCTTCCTTCTCCTTTCCTACTCTCCCGTCCCTCGTCTTCACTCCTCTCTGCAATTTCTCTACTTTCTCCCTCTCTTCTTCCCTTCTCTTACATCCTTCCTCCGCACTCCTTTCTCCACCTCCTCTCCTTCCCTCTATCCTTCTCTGCTCTTTTCTCCCTCTTCAGTACTTCTCTCTGCAATTTCTCTCCATCCCTCCTTTCCTTCTCTTCCCTCCTTCCTCTTCACTCCTCTCTCCACCTTCTCTCCTTCCCTCCCTACCTTCTTCTCTTTTCTTTTCACGTTCCAGACTTACCTATCCAATTTCTCAGTAACTTCAGACAACTTCATTCTGGGTGTGAGTTATGGACAAACTAAATCATTTTTTCCATTTAACTGTGATGTCTGATCCTAACCAACCCATTTCTTTATTCTCCTTTCTTTTGGTCCGCTGAGAGAGACGTGGGAGGGGGGGAGAGATAGTAAGGGAGAGTGAAGAGAGGAGAGAGTGAAAGGGGTAATAGGAAGAGAAGAGAGTGAAAGAGAGATGCTGCAGAAAGTGAAGGAAACATATTTTTTATTCTCCTCTCTTTTGGATCAGTGAGAAAGATAGGAAAGAGACAGAAAGGAGATTGAAGAAAGAAGAGATAGAGAGAGAGAGAGAGTGAGTGAAAGGGACGCGTTGCAGAAAGTGAGAGGGGATTAGGGAAGGGGAAACAGGGCGAGGGTTAGTGATAGGGAGAGAAGTGTTGGGACAGGGTATGGATGGAATGGATGAATTTCTAGAAAGAGGAGAGGGGAAGGAATGAGAGAGAGAGAGAGAGAGAGAGAGAGAGAGAGAGAGAGAGAGAGAGAGAGAGAGAGAGAGAGAGAGAGAATAGGGATTTTAAACTCATTGCATCCCTACGAAAGTAATGAGAAACAGTTTTCACTTCCTAAATGGTAAATCTCTCTCTCTCTCTCTCTCTCTCTCTCTCTCTCTCTCTCTCTCTCTCATCACCTAATGCCCTACTCCCATCGCTTCCCATTTTCTGAAGAAGGATTTGGATTCTCCCGCCATTTAGCAGCAGCCCTACGATGTGAGATCTGAAGTCGCTCTCTTAGATTACTGAAATGGTCCTCTGGGGTGGGGCGGGGCTGGGGAAAGGGGCGGGGCGGGGCGAAGAGAGTGGGTCTTTGAGGGGCGGGGCGGATGGTGGATGTGGGGCTGAGTGGAATATATTTTTTTCTTTTTTTCTTTTTTTTTTCTTACTTTTTTCTTTTTTCGATTCGAGTGTCCATGATTTTTGTAAAGGTCCAGAAAAGGTCACTTGGTTGGTTGGTTGGTTGGTTGGTGTCTCTTTCTCTGTCTCTGTTTCTGGTCTCGTCATTGGCTCGTGTCATTGGCTTTTTCAGAACAGTGAGGCAAAAAAATGTAGGTTCTTTTTCTATTTCTCTCTTTTTTTTCATTTTATTAATTTTATTTTTCTTTGTGGTTTATTTTTCATGTGACTGGTTCTGCCTCTGTCTGTCTCTCTGTCAGTCTGTTTGATTTTGTGCATTTTCTTTTCTATTATTTGTTTTGTCTCCATTTTGTTCTCTATTTCTGTTTGTTTTTGTGTTTTTTGTCTGTCTGTCTATCTGTCTGGTTATCTGTCTGCCTGTCTGTTCGTCTGGTTGTCTGTCTGTCTGTCTGTCTGTTCGTCTGGTTGTCTGTCTGTCTGTCTGTTCGTCTGGTTGTCTGTCTGTCTGTCTGTTCGTCTGGTTGTCTGTCTGTCTGTCTGTTCGTCTGGTTGTCTGTCTGTCTGTCTGTTCGTCTGGTTGTCTGTCTGTCTGTCTGTCTAGTTGTTTATGTATCTGTTTTTTTCTGTCTATTTATCATGAGTTTTTGGGTTTCAGTCTTTCAGTCTTCTCTCTCTCTCTCTCTCTCTCTCTCTCTCTCTCTCTCTCTCTCTCTCTCTCTCTCTCTCTGTCATCACCAGTCATTCTCCTCATCCTCTCATCCAACCAATCCTTAACACCTCCCTCTCCTTCCTCCTCCTTCCCTCCTCACCTTCTCTCCTTCCTTCTTCGGAACCTAATTTTGGTAGACTAATTATCTCAGTGACACTTTTATGCATTTACAATAATTGCTGGGCCCCAAAATAACGCTGATTATAGAAGATTGGAACCGAGGTGCAATTTCATATAATGTAATGATGCTGCCGTTGCCATTAACTTGATGCTGTTGTAACTGAGGGCCTTTAAATGCGCGCTACACTCAAGGCATGCATGGTGTTAGTAATGGTAGTAGTGGTGGTGGTGGTGGTGGTGGTGGTGGAGAGAGAAGATCAAAGGAAAGAGAACTAAAGAGAATAAACAATCTATTTTTACCTTCATTTCTTAAAGCATCTCCTCTCTACCTGATGCTTCTTCTCACTAATTAGATAACAAGTATAGTGTCTGCAGGTGTTCCCATGAGAGAAGGTTTTGTGTGTCTCTATTTCCTCAGTAACTTTATATAGCAAGTGTTTATATTTATCGTTCACTTGTTATTGTTTTTTTTTTTTACATGTTAAAAGTCCAGCAAAGAGTGAGAGAACAAGTTAAGAAATAGTTAGTAACATCACTTTCAGGATGTGAGAATGTGAAAAGTGACCAATTTTGAGGTGAGGTCTGGTCTGAGATGTCTAAACACTTTCACCTCTATTCAACATGGCTTCTCTTAACTATTTCACTGAG
>NC_059277.1:1457500-1460000 GCF_017591435.1 Portunus trituberculatus
TGGCAGAAAAAAAAAACAACAACAAAAAAGCTTCCCAATTCTGCAATTATTATTCATTCTATTAATTTTGAAGCGAAATGTCATTAATATCACATGTATTTGCCTTGCACATGGACCACGAATCTCTCTCTCTCTCTCTCTCTCTCTCTCTCTCTCTCTCTCTCTACAACCCTCCTCTATTCAATCAACAATCAACTGAGCTACAGAATCTTAATCACCACCACCACCATCACCACCACCACCACAATCATCACCACCACCACAACCACAACAACACAACCTAAACACTACAAATCTCCCCCAGGAATTACCATAACCACTTCGCCACTTCCACACCACTCCCGGCACCACAACCAATGCTCGTGGGATGTTTTGGGGGGAAGAGGATGGCCAGTGGTCGAGAGGAGAGGATCGGGCAAGAGTGAGAGAGAGAGTGAGAGAGAGTGAGGAGGCAGGAAAGGCGCAACAAGATCCAGTACATGAAAACTGGTGGTGCCTGCGTGTAGTATTTATATCTCGTATCAATACCACGCGGCCCAGGAAGGTGTCAATACTGTAACTAACTCCTGAAAGGGTGTTTACTCTGGTGGTGGTGGTGGTGGTGAGGGAGATGGTATAGGACTGAGGGAAAGACCAGACCACTTTAATTTGCCATAAAGGGAAGTTTGGAAAGGCAAAGGGAGAAAAGTGAATTAATAATTGTGATGATAGAAAGCAGGATGGTAAAGGGCTGAAGGAAAGATGATGGTACTGTAACCTGCCATAAAGAGAGGGCTGAGGGAGAGACCATACCACTTTAGCTTACCATAAAGGGAGGTTTGGAAACGTAAAGGGAGAAAAGTGTGTTGGTACTTTTTGTGATAGGAAGGAAAATGGTAAAAGGCTGAAGGAAAGGGGATAGTGCTGTCACTTGCCATAAAGAGAGGAAAACTTGCCATAAAGGGAGGTTTGGAAAGATAAAAAGGGAGAAAAATGTGTGTTTGTACTTACTTGTGGTGGCAGGAAGCAGGATAATAAGGGGCTGAAGGAAAGGGCGGGGTACTGTAACGCCGTAAAGAGAGATTCAGAAAAAGGAAATAGAGGTTTAGAAAATGCGTTGGTGATGGTAGTAGCGATCAGAAGCAGGATGGTACAAGGTTGGGAACGAGACAGCGGGTTACTCGAGAGAGCTTCAGAAAGGAGAGGATGGGAAGGGAAAGCATGTGCAGTGTGCGGGACTCTACCTTTATACCTAACAGGAAATTGGGTCTGGTGATAGGGGAGGAAATAAAGGTGTTTTCAATCCAGGTAATACTTTTAAGGGAGGGGGGGGGGAGAGCATGAAGGCGGTGAAGGAGATAGGGTTGCACTGATGAGATTTGCCAGTTTGTCATAAATCAGAGGCAAAAGTGAGATATGCTAAGATACACTGAGCAACGAGATGATGTGTGGAGGTGAGGAAGGAGGCAAGAGGAAAGTGGGAAGAGAGCAAAGGAATATGCGAGACACCAGTGGAAGCATGTGTTAGGAAAAATGCTTCATATCAACGATGAGAAATGGTGACAGAGAGGAAGGGAAGCAAGGAAGGTGATGGAGAGGAAGTAAGGGAGTGACGGAGAGGAAGCAAAGGGTGACAGAAAGGAAAAGAAAGCAAGGAGGATAGTGGAGAGGAAGCAAAGAGTGACACAGGAAAGAAAGAAAGCAAGGAGGATGAGAGGAAAAAACTTGAAGGGTGACAAAGAGGAAACAAGGTGGGCGATAGAGAGGAGAGAAGCAAGGAAGATGCCAAAAAAAGGAATAATGGAATAATAAAGACGATAGCAAGCAAAGAGGGTGAGAGGAAGGAAAACTAGGAGAATGACAGAGAGGGAGGGGAAGCAAGAAGGAAACAGAGAAAACAAAGGAGAGTTGCAGAGAGGAAGAGAAGCAAATAAGGAAACAGAGAGGAAGAAAGAAGGATGGCAAAATGGAAGTAAATAAAGTGACAGAAAGGCAGGAAAGTAAGGAGGATGACAGAAACGAAGCAAAGAGAGAAACAGAGAAAATGGAAAGCAAGGAGGGTGACAGGAAACAGAGCAATGAAGGTGAAGGGAAGGAAAACTGGAAGGATGACAGAGGGAGGGAGACAAAGAGGATAGGGAAAACAGGCAGGTGGTCATAAAAGCATCAGGACAAAGTAGTAAAATGGAAGTAGATAAAGTGACAGAGAAGAAGGAGGGTGAAGGGAAGGAAAACTAGAAGAGTGACAGAGGGAGAGAGACAAAGAGGATAAGGAGAAGAGGCAGGCGGTCATAAAAGCATCAGGGACAAGAGAGGGTCAACACAGTGCTCTTAGCGACGGAGTTCACGAGTCATAACAAAGTGGAAATCCATCAAAAGTCTCGTCACTCGCTGGTGGAATTCTGGCGTGTTAACATTTCATTTTTCTTTCACCTGGAATTTACATTTTTGAATTTTTATATGACAAATTTTTGCCTTTTAATACATTTCGGATTTATACGCTTGAAATTTCTCTTTCTTT
>NC_059277.1:1462500-1505000 GCF_017591435.1 Portunus trituberculatus
CTTCTTCTTTTTTTCTTCTTCTACTGCTACTCCTAATACTATATTTTTTCTATCATTTTCCTCGTCGTCCTTCTCAGTTTTCCTCATTTTCTTATATATTTCATCCTCTTCTTTTCCTCTCTCACTGCTACTACAACAACAACAACAACAACAACAACAACTACTACTACTACTGCTACTAACGCCTTTTTCATCCTCTTTCACATTGTCCTCTTCCTCCTCCTCCTCCTCCTCCTGTTACCTGGGCAGAGTGGCTGTGAAATAAATCGCCTTTAATTCCGTCATCCCTTGTTGTTATGTCCTTTTTCTGTGGCGCAGGGAAAGGAAACAGGAAGGGCACAATAATACTCGCCTCCCCAGCGGCCAATGCTTCTCTCCTGTTGTCGCCAGAGAAGTCGAGGGAAACTTCTCCGTGGAAACATTAACCCCTTCAATACTCGAACTAAGACGCATTTTTCCCATGTTTTTTTTTGTTATGATTAGACGATTTTATTTGTATCAGGAAGGGTCCATGGAGGTCAAAAGATTAATGGCCAGAGTCTTCACTGTTTTAACCCTCACATAAGTCCCGGAAGCGCTGTAAAATTGCCAAAATGATACGCGAAATGAATATGAAAATGCGACATGGTACTGAAGAGGTTAAAGGATTGAATACAGTACAGGAAACACACAGGGAATTAAGACTTATCAAGAGGCTTACTTTTTTCTTTCTCCATTGTTTCATTATTTCGCGATTTTCTTTTTCCTTCCCACTATTCCTCCTAGTCTCCCTTTCTCAGGTACAACAGGCGTGCTTCAGAACCAGCTAATTAACACACAATCAACACAGCAAGACTCAGAAATTACGTCGTTTAAAAATGCACAAGTGTCACCTTTTTACACCTGCGCAGTTCCAACAGGTGTGCCAATCAAGGTTAATTAGTAACAATGGCGCATTACCACTCAACGTTCCTTACTGAATATCCTATGAGCCTCAGCGCGGACAGGTAAGCTCGCCTCGCCGCCACTGCCAGGTGAGTTGGTGGCTAATTGCGTATACCTGTAGATGTGAATGGTCAGGGGAACAGAAAGGAACACAAAGGTAGGACTAGTTGTGATATTTCCGTATTTTTTGTTGTCATTTTCTCATTGCTTCGTTTTCCTTGTTTTTTTTTTGTGGTGAATGTATTGTTAAGATTGTCTCTGATTGTATCTGATTCTCTCTTTGACTCTCTCTCTCTCTCTCTCTCTCTCTCTCTCTCTCTCTCTCTCTCTCTCTCTCTCTCTCTTCATCAAAACTATCTTCATAACAAAATCGAAAAGGAAACAAAGAAACCCTCTCTCTCTCTCTCTCTCTCTCTCTCTCTCTCTCTCTCTCTCCGATCTAATTTAGCTTTAGGTGTACGAGAATTTGCACAATTTCCTGATGCGTTCATTTCATTACATACATTAGCGCAGTTTAATAGCATCTCGTCACCAGAGGCAGCCAGGGCAGGCCACACGATCCACGCTACTGCTGCTGTTACTGTTCGAACGCCGCCGGGGGAAGAGTGGCACTGTGGCGGCGCTGAGGGACAGTAGTGAAAGAGAGGGAGGGGAGAAAGGCCGCTGGGTACGTGTAGGAGGTTAACAGAGAAGTAGAAAAAGAGAGTAAAGAAAGGAGGTTAGACATGTGGAGGTCGATGCAGGTGTAGAAAGAAATGTAGATGGAAAGAAATAGGAGTGAAAAAGAATGAAGGTAAGAGAAGCAACGGGTAAAAAGTGAATATAGAAGATTAATGATAAAGTGAGAGAAGGAAGGGATTAAGAAAGGTGGAGGGTAAAAGACAAAGATAATGAGGAAGGGAAGGGAAGGGAAGGGAAGGGAGAGGGTGGTGAAAAGGAGGAGGGAAGAGAAAGATAAGGAGAGGAAAATAGAGAAAGGGAGGAGTAACAAAGAGGGAAGGTGAGGGAAAACGAAGAGAAGAGCGGAGGAAAGAATGACAAAGGATAAAGGTGAAGGAAGTATTAGAAGGTAAAAGGTTAGATTTAATGAAAAGGGGTGAAGGAATAGTAGTAATAGTAGTAGTAGTAGTAGTAGTAGTAGTAGTAGTAGAAGTAGTAATAGTAGTAGTAAAGTAGTAGTAGTAGTAATAGTAGTATTAGTATTAGTATTAGTATTAGTAGTAGTAGTAGTAGTAGTAGTAGTAGTAGTAGTGAGAAGGAAAAACAGTAACAAGAAAAACAACAACAACAACAACAACAGCAACAACAACAATCACCACCACCATCACCATCACCATCAACATTATCACCAGGAGCATCACCATTCCACACAACCACGGCTCCTTCGCTTCTCTAATGAGGGAAATCCACAAGTTTGTTTGGAAATACTTGAGTCTGCCTCGCTTTACGTATAAATAAGTTTTCTTTCTATATTATATACTAGACACACACATTTTCAGATTCCATGATCAAGTATTCAGTGAAGCTTCCTGGAATTGTATTGTGCGAGCAAAGAAAGAAAGCGAGTCTAGGCATTATCCTCCTCCTCCTCCTCCTCCTCCTCCTCCTCTTCTTCCTCTTCTCCCTCTTTCTCTTCCTACTTATTCTCCTTTTACCTGCTTCTACACAGACGTACTTCTGGCTCTCCGTTTTCAGTTACTTTTTCTCATTTTCCTTTCTTATCATTCTCTCTTTTTGTATATTGTATATATTTTTTAAAACATATAGTTCTACTATTACTACAACTACTACTTCTACTACTACTACTACTACTACTACTACTACTACTACTACTACTACTACAATTACAAAAACAAAAACAACAGCTATCGGGAACTGTTTCTTTTTCTCTCGTTTTTTTATTTCTACTAACACTATAAATTCAGCTTCCATTGCGAGCAGTAAGTTTATTTTCAAGCTTACTCAACAACTGGAACTGAACTGCAACGCCTACATGAGATTTACGAGATCATTCCGCTTGACGTGTGTGTGTGTGTGTGTGTGTGTGTGTGTGTGTGTGTGTGTGTGTGTGTGTGTGTGTGTGTGTGTGTGTGTAGAATAAGTTCTAAAGTACGTGTATAAAATGTTTCTCATGTACTATATCGTAAAATTGGTCGCTATAAGATCAATATAGACTAAAAGAACGTAAAAGATGAAATAAAACGGGGAATTTAAAGGAAAGACACTCGAAAATGACTTAATGAAACACCAAAATCATTGAAAATAACGAAATTTACATTAAATGACCATAAATCACGAAATAAAAAGGAAATTTCAACACGAACTACGAACAGATACACAATCAAACAAAAAAGAAAAGAAAAAAACATCAATCTAAGGGAAACTAAAATAAACTAAAAGAAAAGACAACGGGAAATAACAACACCAACGTAAATTAAACAGGAAAATAAGAAAAGTAAAGCACCATTTTCTTGTAACCCTCACAACCTCTTCTCGCAAAAAAAAAAAGAAAAGAAAAGAAAGAAACACGTCCCTAAAATTAAACACACACACACACACACACACACACACACACACACACACACACACACACACACACACAAACGTTTCCGTTCCCTAAGATAAAAAAAAAAACACAAGGCTTAAAAAAATACCCAAACAGAGAATTAAAAACAAAACAAAAACAAATAGAAAAGAAAACAAAAACGAGCTCTTTCCCTCTTTCCTTTTTCCCACCACTTACAAAAATAAGCACAAAGGAAACAAAACACTGAGGAGGAAGTTTCCCTCTCCACTTTCACTAGAGCTACAAATCCTAAGTCTGGCGAGGCGTTCATAAGCAGGTTAGTCCTCGCGTTGTGCTAATGGGGACGGGCCTTGAAGAAGCACGCCGTTGTTTGTGAGTTGCTGCTTTAGTGTCATAGAAGAATAATTCAATTAAGCCCCACTGTGGAGAAGAGAGAGAGAGAGAGAGAGAGAGAGAGAGAGAGAGAGAGAGAGAGAGAGAGAGAGAGAGAGAGAGAGAGAATGGTAGAGGGTTTCTTGCGTTTCAAAGTATAAATATCTAAGCATTTCTCTATATTCGAAACATTATTTTGTGTCATTAACGCGCCTTAAACAAAAAAGAAAACTAGGAAATATATATAAAAGAATGTGACGCTTAAAGAGAGAGAGAGAGAGAGAGAGAGAGAGAGAGAGAGAGAGAGAGAGAGAGAGAGAGAGAGAGAGAGAGAGTTATTTCTCTCTCTCTCTCTCTCTCTCTCTCACTTACAATCACGAGAAATCCCTTAGCAAGAGTAGCAGGCAATAAAAGAAACAAGAGCAGTAACTTTCTGTGTTCATATTGCCTTTACTCTCACTTTTTGCTCACGGAAGAAATATATACGAATGTTTGCAGCGGAAGGAAAAAAAAAAAAAAGTCGCTCGCTTGAATACTCGTGTAGAATCCAAGTTAAGTCCAAGAAGTCATGCCACACCTGAAAATAATGCAAGAGAAACAAGAAAAAATAGAAAAAAAAATGCAATAGATCATGTGTCAAGTCTTCCACCCATCCACCAACTCTCTCTCTCTCTCTGACGAAGGAGGATCACACACGCCCTCGTAAATAATTGCACACGAGTTGCTTCACCAATTAAGCAATCAGAATTCAAATCAGACAGCCACCGCCGGGCGAGTGTGTAATAGTCACGCTAGTCTCAAAGTGTGCGGGTGTAAAGGGCTGCGCTACAAGGCACTGCTGGCCTGCCGATACTAACACCGTCACTGGCATCAGGTGGCGGGAATACCTCTGATGCTTCAATATTTAGTCATTAGCTTCCAATAGTCTTTCACAGCAAGCAGAATGAATGGAGATACTACTACAACAATAACAACAACTACTACTACTACTATTACTACTACTACTACTACTTTTACTAATACTGTAGGAATATTAGCCAGGATTGTTTTGTCCCCTGTAGCCGGATAAAGAACAATACACGTGTTGACTGTCTCCTGGACTTTACTTCAAGCCTGTGATACTGACAGGTCCACCAACACACGCGAATACTTAAATAGGGCTCACTAAGAACCCATCTACAAGGCGCAGTACAGCTACTACCACTATTACTACTGCTACTACTACTACTACTAATTTTTCATGTAAGAGGGGGAAAACTGGCCAAGGACATTAAAAACGTTGAAACAAATCTGAGGTGCCAGTCCCCAAACAGGTTCAAGAGAGTTAACCAAAAGAATGGGATAAATGTCTTGAAACCTCCCTCTTAAATTCAGGTTACAGGGAGACGGAAATACAGAAGCAGGCAGGGAGTTACAGAGTTCACTAGAGATTACTATTACTGTTTATCTTTAGTGGGTGTGTATTAATTCCCTTCACATCAGTCCATCATTGTATTCTTAATTCTAAAACAATATAGAACATTCAACTATTGCTTCAAACTATTCCCGCCATGTATAAGTTGAATATCACATGTTGAACCTTACTGGGTGTTTTTCAGAGTTTCCGAGCCTCTCCTACCAAACGCATAACGAGCCTTGTCTTATCCAGCGCCTCATCAGTCCAGTATTTTATGCTCATCTGTTACAAAAAATCTTCAGACACGTAAGTTTTCCTACAACACAAAAGCCTTTCACTATTTCAGGTCATGTATTACAAAACGTAGTCTATTAATATTGGAATTCTTCGTATTCTGGAATTACATGCTTTCTATAGTTTCCTAAATAGTTTTGTAACGCTAAAATGCTTTATACTTAAATTCACGCACGTTACAATAAACCGTTTTCTTTTCCGAACACTCTGCAACGCTCAAGACATTTATCGTTCAAATCACATGCATTACGCTGCCTCTAAGTCATTGTGTAACGGATGAGTTCTTTACATTCCAAAGTCACATTCATCACACCACTTTCTCGGTCATCCTTTAAAGTCAAAATCCTTTAAAATTTCCAAGTCACATGCATTACACCTCCTCTCAAGTCATCCTGTAGCACCGAAGTTCCCCCCACGGTTGCCAGTCTCATCTTTTACAGAAGCAACAATGAAATCAGACAGTCCTAAGCCAAGTCTTCCTCCCTTGCCGCGCTGTTCCTCTGTCATTTTTCCTGCCGCCTTCTCACTCTCAGTAATTTAATCTTCTATTCCTCGTGCACTTGCCTCCGCCAGCCACTTTGTTGGAAGCGAGGCAGCTCTCCGCGGTGGCTTCCTCTCCTTTCTCTCCTGGCGGGTGAATTAACAAAAGCAGCACAAGAGGCGAGAATCAAACAAAACAAAACAAAGGCAGCTAAAAAAAAGATAAGGACAAAAATAAGATGGAGTGATGTAATTTTTCATAATGGAGTTTCTTCCGTGAAATGTCTTTGTGTGTGTGTGTGTGTGTGTGTGTGTGTGTGTGTGTGTGTGTGTGTGTGTGTGTGTGTGTGTGTGTGTGTGTGTGTGTGTGTGTGTTTATCTATCTGGATTTGTGTGTTTATCATTGCTCATCTCTGTCTGTCTGTATGTGTTTGTTTGCTTCTCTCTCTCTCTCTCTCTCTCTCTCTCTCTCTCTCTCTCTCTCTCTCTCTCTCTCTCTCTCATCTACTCTTCTTACCCATTCAAAATACTAAAAATGTACTCAGGACAAGTACTAAAATCTGCAATTCCCACAAGATTTTCACACAAACACACACAAAGCTCTGAATCTTCCACTATTTTGCTGACGGGCGCACAATATATCTTTCCATTACTTTCTGCGTGGGATGGTCTGGCTTGTGCCACGCGCATCCTTCATCACCTTCGGAAAGAGAGTGAGAGACTCTGAGAGACTCATCGGGAAAGTGTCCGGGAGTCGCGGTGTTAAATGTTGGAGAAATGAGTTAAAGGAGTGGGACGCTTCTTGTACTGAGTGGCGACGAGGCGGCGACGCGACGCTACGGTGATGCCAACATGAGTTATGAACAGCGCGACGGCAGGGTGAACGTCTGCTGGGGAGGTTGCGGGAAGGGTTGAGAGAGAGAGAGAGAGAGAGAGAGAGAGAGAGAGAGAGAGAGAGAGAGAGAGAGAGAGAGAAAGTTAAACGTTCATTGTATGATTTTTGTTAATTAACATATTACCTTGTTATGATTAATTCATATGAAAATGTTCTCTCTCTCTCTCTCTCTCTCTCTCTCTCTCTCTCTCTCTCTCTCTCTCTCTCTCTCTCTCTCTCTCTCTCTCTCTCTCTCTCTCTCTCTCTCTCTCTCTCTCTCTCTCTCTCCACTACTACTAACTCACATCACACACTCAGCGGCTGTAACTGATATTATTACTTTCCATGGCAAGCTTCAGCACTCACATGGCTGCATGTTTCCTTCTCGCGGTCACAACGGCAGCGGCAGGTGCGGGGGTGGCGGACACCTGGCTGGCAGGGCTTCGGCATGCGTCTGACGCTGTAGCGAGAGATGTGCCCCTCGTCAGACCCTTCAGAGGCTTTGGCTGTGAAACTCTGCACTACGGCAACACGTCTCACTGCCTGGTGGTGGTACAGGGAGACACAGTGCGGGAGTCTGAGGTGTACCGGACTTCCAGGCAGGCTGTTAAGGCGGAGACACTCACCCGCTACGAGCCGGTGGGTGAGCGGCTGTCCAGAGCCCCGGGCATCAGGGTTGAGTGCGAGGGCATGACTCCCGTTAAGCTCATCCCCCGGATGTGTCACCTGTTCACGCCGGCGGACTCGTCCCGGTTTAAGGGTGGCGGCAAGCACCGAGAGCTGCCCCAGCACCGTCTCGCCAGCCTACTCGATGAGGGAAAATTAAAGTTCGTGAAAGACCCCACGCTCGGCTCCATCAAGGTCAAATGCTCCAACTTGCCGTACATGTGGGTAAGAAAAATGCCAAAACTAATTTCGAAACCTTCCCTCCAGGAGTGAAGGCTGCCTGGCCGTAACTTTCCCGCACACACACACACACACACCAGTCCCGCCTGCACACGCCTCCCACCCCGCACACCGCCGCCGTAAAGGTTTAACGCCACAGCAGGTGCAAACTTCACGCGGCCCTGCTGAACTCTGGGCCGCGGTGTGTACACAAGCCTGCGACGCACCTCACTCATTTCAAGTTGTGACGGAATTTGATTGACGCGTTATCAGCGGCACGAGCAGTCGTCACTCCCACCCGCCACAACTCACTGCGTACACACCTCACTCCCACACGTGGCCATTGCAGGAGAGCGGCGGAAATACTATTCAAAGGATAAAGTAAAGTGAATGTTGGCGGGGCGAGCCGGACGTGGCGCCTCTAAACCCTGCAGGAAGGAGGCCAAACAGGGCAAGACAAGACTAAACTTATAAGTGAAAAAAGTTCCTGTGGCCGAAGACTGATGTGCTGCACGGGGAAAAAAAGGTTGGGAGGAATAAATTATTACTAAGTGCAGTGAAGAAAAGAAAAAAAAAAATTTGCAGCAAGAAAACAGTTTTGTGGAGACAGATTCAGGCCAGTTCAATAAAGCGGCCCCTGTAAATCTACACAAACTGTCGAGATAGGAAAGGGAATTTTGCGTGTGTGCCGAAGTCGTGGCGTTATGAAGACGGCTCCTGCAGCGGCGACACGATGCCTCTGGGTATTGGAGTTTTGGGAGAGGAATGTGGCGGGAAGAGGAGGCACCAGACGAAGTACTGGCGCTATGTTCCGCTTTTCTTTATCTCATGTTTTCTACCACTAGTACATTTCCCCAACTTGTCCTGCTAACACAACACGTCTGAAGGCGCGAAGAAATGCACGTCCCTGGAATAAGTCTGAATAACGCGTCAGGTCTTTACATAACAAGTGTTGTTGAGAGTTGTGACAAAAACTACAGGGCGTCTTAAGCTGGTGAAGACGATACACAGCTGTTTCCCCAGTCGGCCAGGTGTTGGCTGTGCTTCAACGGGATAACAATGATAAAAACACGACAAAAAAAAAAAAATCACTCATACAATGTTGCTCTAAGACAGTCGTAGGAGGGTGAAGTGACGCGGCAGCACAGCACACAGTACCCACAATGGTGAGACACGCCCAGGAAGCGGTGGCGATGGGCAAGACAGGCCACTCACTGATGTTACTCCCGGCAAGGTGAGACGTGGCAAGGCGGGGTCACCAGCAGTGTAGGAGGCGTCTATCAGGAATGGTGAGGCCAACATGTCTCTAGTAGTGGTGTGAGAGGGGATGTGCCTGGCAGTGCTGGCTGGGCTCAGAGTGAAAGGATGGACAATGCTGCGGACCGATCGAATCTGTCTTATCTTGCCGAGGCTCAGATCGAATCCTTTCCTGTGTGGAGTGGACGGGTGAGGCGGCATGAGACCAGCAGACAAAGTGAGGTGGCTAGACATGATGATCGTTGATAATCATGAATTAATTAACGCTAATGAAATGAGTCTTTCCTTCACAAAAAAGTAGCGACAAGAATAGCACAAACTCTCAATGGCATTATTATTCCTATCTCAATTCCCTTGAAAAGAACAATACACTGACGAGACACTTTCAATAACACGTTTGCTGACTTTACTCACACCTGTCTCTTTTGAACAATATTAAAAAAACAATACAAAACAAGCTTTTTTACTTGACTTCCGGCAGTGTTTCTCACTTGCCCTTCACAAAGCTTCTAACTCCCCCAGCCACCCTTTCCTTCCCATTTCTCTCCCTAGACTACCTCTCGCTCCTCCCCTTCTCCTTCACCTTGCCCAGACAAAACAGAACATCTATACCAGAGATTGATAACCTCTCTTCACTTATCACGGGAGGAGGATCTAAACCAATATCGGAGAGAGAGAGAGAGAGAGAGAGAGAGAGAGAGAGAGAGAGAGAGAGAGAGAGAGAGAGAGAGAGAGAGAGAGAGAGAGAGAGAGAGAGAGAGAGAGAGAGATTCTTAGATTGCGACCTCCATTCTCTCGTTTTCTTCCTCGCTCTTCTCTGTCTCGTTGCAAACACTTACTTTTTTCTGAATCTCTCTCTCTCTCTCTCTCTCTCTCTCTCTCTCTCCTTCAGTCTTGAGTGGAAGAACTTTGTGAGGGGGTTCTGTGCCTTCAAGAGAGAGAGAGAGAGAGAGAGAGAGAGAGAGAGAGAGAGAGAGAGAGAGAGAGAGAGAGAGAGAGAGAGAGAGAGTTAACAGAGTATTCCCGGAACTAGTATGGTGTTCCTAGTAGACACTGAATATCTCATCCCTGTTTTCACGTGTGCTTAATTTTCTCTCCTCGAGCGCTAGGGAGGATCGTCAATGTATCACCTCAAACACTCATCCCCATTCAAATAATTTCACGACTTTTTATTTCCTCCACCTTTCAATAGCCGGAATTTCGTAGCCATCAGTATACACATTTCAAGCTCTTCTTTTCATCCTTGCATGCTTGGATCCTGTATTTCACGGTGAGTGTTTATGTATGTACAGGACTATGGCATTCTCAGTTATATTTCTCCCTTTTTTTTGTATATATTATTCTTCATTTGTATCTGTTCTTCGTTTTTTTTCCATGATTTAATGATGTTTTCTCGTGCACTTACATATACAATGGAAAGAGAGAGAGAGAGAGAGAGAGAGAGAGAGAGAGAGAGAGAGAGAGAGAGAGAGAGAGAGAGAGAGAGAGAGAGAGAGAGAGAGAGAAAATTAACGTTATTGCAGAGACAACTATAATGTAATACTGCACTCCATTTTTCTTCTCTTTTACATAATAACCCGTATATCAAAGTGCCCTTTCCTTTTTGTCCATTATTCCGTGTAAGCATTTTCCTGCGTCACACAATACACGTACGTTGCATCATTACAGAAGCAACCACGATGTCGACATATTTTGAGCCATTTCTCCTTTCCCTTAAAATGATTTATCATTTCATTTATTATTCTTTTATTCACGTGGAAGAGAACCGACAAGGGCAACACAAATACAATAAAAAAAGGTCTAGTGAGGTGCTAGGCCTATATAGAGTTGAAAAGGAACAAGACCCCTGTACAGAGTAACCGGTGTTGGGAGGATGAAAAAAGCCTGGCGGAGGCGACTCAGAACACCTACCTTGCAACTGTTGTAGCTAGAGAATAGATGTGAAGTTTCCAGTTTACATGATAAGTAAAGGACACCCAACGTTCTTTCTTCCTTGTCATAATGAACACACCGAACACCATTATCCTGGCTACTCTGACGCCTTTACTGGCTGTCTGGATGAGGCCTTCTGCAGGAGACACACAGGATGGGTACCGTGCGTTTGGCTGCGGGCTACTGCACCGTGGGAACCGTTCAGAGTGCTGGGTGGTGACGCGGGGGGATAGCGTGCGGCCTGACGAGCTGTACCAGTCCTCCTATGGTGCTGTCCACGCTGAGCTCCTCACCCGCTATGAACGCGTGGGAGCCTCGCGGGGACGCAGGTATGGTGTAGGGACATGGAGCCGTTTGTGATCAGATTCCGCACATGCCGTGTGTCCAAGTTGGTGAGGTACCAGGAAGGGGACGCGAGTGTCAACTATCTTAATAAGCCCCTGCATGACGTCTCCGCTAAGTTGAGCGAGGGTCGCCTGGAGTTCGCGAAGGAATCCTCCAGGAACGCCATGACTGTGAAGTGCACGAATTTCCCGGATTTCTGGGTGAGGAAGGCGTCCTTGTGCAAGGTTGCCAACGCCCGGCTAGCGAGGGCAGCAGGTCTGGCCACCAGAGAGCCGCTGCGCCGCATCCTCAACGATCTCTCTGCCGGCAGACTTGTCAAGGTGAATAGATCAGCGCAATATTCAATACACGTTACCTGTCCGAGTATTTCCTCATTCTGGGTAAAGCAAATCCCGTTTGTTCCACAAAGCTCTTGAACATGTTGCCGTAGTTCGGCGATGGTCAGTTTTTATATCGAATCTCGCTGCGTCAGAAATGTGTTTCAAATAATTTATCTTCACACCTGCATTTCGTTAGTGTTCGACAACAACGGGTGTTTTCTTTTCCCCTCAGCGAGTGTACGTGTCCCTGGGGGCTTGAACCTGTGCGTCAGAACTGTTGGGATTGGTGGGGACTTCCTGCCCCTTTATTGCACCAGTTTGCAAAGGTAAATTCCTAATGTGGACTACAGGTGACCAGCACTGCCAGGTAATGCTTCGGAAAAAAGGAGTGTGACTACATTTTGAAAGACAGGGTATGAACACAAACGTCTCTTCAGCGCTGCAGTTCCACAGGTAATTACAGGTAGATGCAGATAAAGCCAGGTGATGCCCAGTGAAAATAAAAAAAAGTATAGCAAGCAAATGTTTTGGAAAAATGCAGTGCGACTATATTTTGAGAGACAGGTATGGACACACAAGCCTCTCTCTCCGGCAATGCAGCACTACGAGTCACTACAGGCAAATGAGGCGAGGCAATACTGCGAGAAAGAAAAAAAAATAGTACGACCATATTTACTGAGGCCAGACACGGACGCACTTCAGCGGGCGAGACAAATATTATCCTGATGAAAACACCAACATGTAAATCCAATTAAATGTTGCCTAATTCCCACTCGACCTGCTCTCCTAAAACATCCTAAAATTGTGACTCACCTTAAAACTAAGCCTCATTATTGGCCAGCAAATATTTAGCTCGGCGCGTCACACTCCAGTAGGAAAGTGAACATTATTTCCACAGTGACCGTTATTTCATGAAGTAATTTCCTTGTCTTACACGATAGCGGCAGGCAGACATTATTATGGCCTCGAACACTCCAATGCTTCATATTCTTAACAACTACACGCATACAGGGGAGATATATCTAACTTGATCTATATGTCTTCACAGATCACTGATATTATTAATTTACCACGAAATCCAGATATGAATATAAAAAGAATAGATTGAGAAGATGCGTTTCCATTACGATGTAGACGATTCCACGGAGCAAGAGCATTAGAACGAATCATTTTACCCAGAAAATTAAAGAGAGATAACAATAGAGCACCGAGGAGAGATATTTCCATTAAGAGCTAAACATTTCCTGTGAACATTCAATTACCTCGAGAATCAGATAGAACAAAGCAAAAAAAAAAAAGGAGGGAAAATAAATGAAAAAAATAACCACAGACATTATTTTACTATTTTCAGGGAGAGAACAAAGCAAAAGAAAGAGGGAAAAAAATGAAAAAAAAAACAATAACCAGAGACATTATTTTACGATTTTCACCCAAACACTTCCTCTGAACATAGACAAGCAATCAAAGGCAGCATATCTGATTCCCTGCCAAATAACAGAGTCAGGTTGGATCTCACCAAACTGGAAAATGACGCAATAACCACAACAAGCACGCGTCCTGTACACCAGCAAACTGATGCCTGGATTCCATTAACAAAGCGGTGAGAGAGAGAGAGAGAGAGAGAGAGAGAGAGAGAGAGAGAGAGAGAGAGAGAGAGAGAGAGAGAGAGAGAGAGAGAGACGATGTGCTACTCCGTTCTTCCTTCACCCAAATATACCAAACAAATGCTTTACAATCAGTCGGGGATTTTTGAAGCAATAATAAAAAAAAAACAAAAAAAAAAAAGAAAAACGGAAAACCAAACAAAACCTATCGAGAGAAAAAGAGACACGGAGGAACACACCAGGTTGCATTAATATCTCGTTTTCTATTCTCCATCGTTCTCTTTTTTTTTTTCTCTCTGACAACAATTCCCCGTTTTCTCTCCACAAGCAGGTAGGGATCTCTAGTTTTCTTTAATCAACGGTATCAATTATCTGTTTTCTTTTTTGTAACGGCAACAGTTTAGTTTATTTCTCTCTAAAGCGTTAAATTTTTCGTTGTCTTCAAGAACTAGCAATGTTAAATGATCTGCCTTAAGTAACAGGGGCGCCAAATAAGTGAATAAATAGGTAAATTAGTAAGTATATACCTTGATAGTTAAGTGAATGAACAAATAAGTGTTTAAATAAATTGGCACGTAACTAAAATCACAATCTGTAAAAAGAATAATTAAGTAAAAAAAAAATCAGAAAGAACAGAAAGGAGAAAAAATAATCCCCTTTATGAATTAGTCACCTCCCTTTGTTTTCCTTTCCATTCTTGTCTTTCTCTTCCCCTCATCTTCGTTTTCCTCTCCTTTTTCTATCTTCCCTTTATTTCTGCTCTTTCCTCATTCTGTTTAAGTCGAGAAGTGCTGTATCAACCCCCCTCTTCCCCCCCCCTCTCTCTCTCTCTCTCTCTCTCTCTCTCTCTCTCAGTAATGCCAATCATGCCTTTATGAGTCTGCCTCACCCAGTGTCTGTCTGTCTTTCCGTCTGTCTCGCAGCCTTTCAATATCTGTCGATCTGTCCGTCTCAATATAGAAAATGGAAGTCACACGTCAACTTAGCTAAAATGATCGGATGCCACTTCCTCGCATGACTGTCCCAGAGCAGCGTCTTGTGTTCTGAATAGCGAATGATGAACGAAAGGTTATAGGAAAGTTAGTTTTTTTTTTATTTATACCATGTGGGCTTTTTCACGGGAATTTATGGGCCGAAGGGGATACTTTTTATGGCACCTCCTATCTCAAAGCCCACCCGCTAGGAAACCGTCTACTTATGAAACACAAACACTGCATAGAGAAAACAATCAGCGAGTCAGTAAGGTAATAGCTGAAAATACACGAAAGACAAGTGTACGTATACTAATTAGACACCATGAAAGCTGCTACGAATAAATAAAAAAAAATGTTATGGAGTAATATCATAATCGATATCCCAAAAGAAAAGGAAGAAAAAACAGAATGAATGATAAATGAATTAAGGACGAATAAAAGGAGGGAGTGAGTGAGTGATTAGAATAAGGCGCCGCAACAGGCAAGGTCATATGACGCCGCTAAGGAATATGGAAACATTACTCACTCTAAAACTCTGTGACATTTAAAGGCTGAAGGTACGAGGAGGGAAAGAAGCAATGAATGGAAACTAATAAACATATATCAATAAGTTACTTAATAAATGAAAATATTAGGTAAAAATATATAAAAGACATGCTTAAATAAACTACAAAAGAAGAAAGGTAATGTAAAGATAATGAATACCTACAAAAAAGATAAATGAGGCAGGTGAAAAGATACAAATGTCTTAGAAACTTTTAGGAAGTGAAAGAAAGGGAAAAGATAACAGCTAAGCAGAAACAAAATGATGAAAAAATGGAGATAATAATGATGATGATGATGATGATGATGATGATGATGATGATGATACTACTACTACTACTACTAATAACAATGATAAAGAAAAGACTGCATAAGAAAACAGAGAGAGAGAGAGAGAGAGAGAGAGAGAGAGAGAGAGAGAGAGAGAGAGAGAGAGAGAGAGAGAGACACATTACATAACACTTAACCACAAGAAAAAGATAAAACACACACACACACACACACACACACACACACACACACACACACACACACACGAGGAGAAAGGAAAGAATAATAGAGAGGCATGAATTACAACTAGTGAGTGATGAAAGTCTGACACCACCACCAACACCACCAACAACACCATTACCACCACCACCACCACCACCACCACCACCAGGAGCACAGAAGAGAGGCTCGTCCGTCTTGTCTCCTCGGCAGAAGAGACTCCGAGATGGATGATGGTGTTGAAGAATAAGAGGCGGCCATTATCTTGCCTCATCCTCCGCCAGAAACAAAAGACGCACGCCTGGAGGACTTCCTTTGTCTTCTTTGTGCGTAGGATCGAGCACGACCTTTGATCCACTTACTGGGTAGCCAAGTCCATTAACGAAGGATTCAAAAGGACTTCTCGATCCTAATGAAGGACTCTAGCCGGTTATTCCCTGATACTGGATACCCAAGTGATCGGATCCAATCGTCCTTCAATTAGAGGTCGTAATGGCTTCATGTAATCGTAAAGACCATAAGGTGATGTAGAATCTGAGCCTTTTAATATGTGACTAAGGGTTCTGGTGACCTTTAAAGGGATTCAGAAACATATGGTGAAGTCTATGAGATAATAAGCAGAAATGTGTTATCTGAAAGTTCAGAGAGAGAGAGAGAGAGAGAGAGAGAGAGAGAGAGAGAGAGAGAGAGAGAGAGAGAGAGAGAGAGAGAGAGAGAGAGAGAGAGAGAGAGAGAGAGTTTCGTAATTTTAATCAATAATTAGAAGAGCTCGGTGCATTATGGAGAAACATGACTCTCTCTCTCTCTCTCTCTCTCTCTCTCTCTCTCTCTCTCTCTCTCTCTCTCTCTCATGACATTTCGACATTTCTGCTTTGTCTCTCATTATGTCATGCATATTACTCACATTTCTTGCTCTAGAATATAACAATAATGCCAATACAAATAACGATAATAATAACAATAATAATAATAATAATAATAATAATAATAATAATAATAATAATAATAATAACAATAATAATAATAATTACAATAGCAATAACATCAACAGGTGCAGTAACAACAATAATAACATCTTCACTAACAACAATAACAATAATAGTAATAATAATAATAATAATAGTAATAATAAAAATAATAATAATAGTAATAATAAGAGACACTACAACCACCACCACCACCACCACCACCATCACCACGACACCTACCCTCACTAACGCAACCTAACCAACTAAACCCTCCCAAACACACGATCCTTAACTACACAGGCCGTTACCTTCCTTCACTCACTCCCTCCACTTGTTGCTCGGCTCCCTGGAAGGCCTGACGCAGCACGGAAGGCAACACAAGGCAACGCTCAACCTGTAAACCGGACGAAACACTCTGGAACCCTCTATGTCCTTCGCTTCGCTCGGGACGCCTTGGCCACCCTGACGTCACACTGAGGAAGGCAAAATTGTGCATCTCGCCAAAATAACTTGAGCTTTTGATAAGGACGATTCCAGATTCCCGTTTTCCTCAGGATCGTTAAAGGGGTAGAGGAGGAGGAGGAGGAGGAGGAGGAGGAGGAGGAGGAGGAGGAGGAGGAGGAGGTGGAGGAGAAGTATGGCCAGCGAGGAGGAGGAGGAAGAAGAGGAGGTTTAAAGACAGAGAAAAAAGGATACATGAAAGAGAAAACTGTGGGAAGAAAAGTGTAGAATGAGGAAAAGGAAGAGGATAAGGAGGAGGAGGAGGAGGAAGAGAAGGAGGAGGAGGAGGAGGAGGAGGGGATGGAAGAGGAGGAGAAAGAGATGGAGGAGGGGGAGGAGGAGGAGAAGGAGAAAGAGATGGAGGAAGAGGAGGAGGAGGAGATGAAGGAGGAGGAGGAGGAGATGGAGGAAGAGGAGGAGGAGAAGAAAGAGGAAGAGGGGATTTATAAAAGAAAGAGGGGAAGGAAAATAAGTAAAAAATGAAACGGGTGGAAAGAAAAAAGTGAGGGAAAGGAGAAGAAGAAGGAATAGGAGGAGAGGCAAGAGAGATTGGAGGAGGAAGGGATAGAAGAACATAAGGACGAGGAGGACTTCATAGGCTTATGGAGGCCAACTAAACAGCAACTGACCTTTAAGTCCTTGCGTGGCTCTTTGCGAACTAATTCTAACTAACTGCTTTGTAAAGAGATTGGATAGCACAGCAGAATATATAGAAGAAGAAGAAGAAGAAGAAGAAGAAGAAGAAGAAGAAGAAGAAGAAGAAAAAAGAAAATAAAATAAAGTGGAAGAAGAAAAAGAAGAGGAGGAGGAGGGAGAGAAAGAATACAGTAATTAGAAGACGAAAAGAATACACGAGGAAAAGTATGGAGAAAGTAATAATCACACAAACTTTACTAATGACGATAACAAACGCCAAGAACGGGAAAGGAAAAAGAGAGAGAGAGAAAAACAACAACAACTCGTTCTTTCTCTTTCTCTCGATATGACTTCCGACGGTGAATGAAGCTGTATTTACCTATCTTTTATTACAATTCAATATTCCACTCTGTTTTATCTTCATCCACCTATGCCACCACTTTCTCGTCTCTCTTCAAGTGGATTGATGGAATAAAGGATGTAAAATTTTGCTTCTCATATTCAGTTCAATATTTTTACGTTAGTTTTCATCTTGTTAACTAATTTCAGTCGCTTTTTTCTTTCCTTCTTTCCTCCTCAATCTATTCTCTTTCTTTCTTATCTCTAATCGTTTCTGAATTTGAGTGATTTTCTTGTTAATTTGGGCTTATTATTACACTTTTCTCAACCTTCATCTTCTTTTCCTCGTCATCCTCCTCCTACTCCTCCTCTTCATCTTCTTCCTCTTCCCAGCTTCTTCCTATCTTTAACCGCCAGAAACCTCGGTAAATTCAGAACATTCTCTTGTTGATTCTCCCTTATTACTTCATCTTCCTCCTCCTCCTCTTCTTCCTCCTTCTCTTCATCCTTCTTCCTATCTGTAACCTTCGCAAAATTTAAGGAGGGAGGAAACTTTGGCGTCCCAGATGACTCAACTTTTAAGATTCGCCAAAGTTGGTAGTGACAGTATTTCCCAGAAGTCATCACGTCAAAAGATAATAATGAATCGATCTAGACTGGAGGAGAGAGAGAGAGAGAGAGAGAGAGAGAGAGAGAGAGAGAGAGAGAGAGAGAGAGAGAGAGAGAGAGAGAGAGAGAGAGAGAGAGAGAGAGAGAGAGATAATATAAAGCCACCTTGCCATTTGTTGTCATTACAGGAAAGATGAATTAGTATTGGTATGTGAGGTATGTGTGGAAGCGAAGGGATGTGAAATGGAGAGTAGAATTATCGTAGGTAAATGTAAATAAAAAAACAAATATTACGAATGAAATGAGTGAGGATAAACTAAGAGGAATGCAAGGAATATTAGAGTAAAGAAAAAAACAACAATGAAGTGAGGGAAGATAAATTAGAAATGAAAGAGGATAAACGAGAACTGCAATTGCAACGAAAAGTATGAAAAATTGAGTGAAGATAAATGAAATGTCTGAAATGAAGGAAATTGGACAAAAGAAGCATTAATGAGGAAGGACTGACAACAGATACATGTTATGAAAAGAATAAAAAGAGGACGAAGAATGAGAGAAAGTAAGAACAAAACAAAAAAATGAACGAGTGAATGGAAGAAAGCAATATAAAAAAGAAAAAGAAAAAAATGCTTAACAGTTTGAAGCAAATTAAAATGAGAAAATCCTGACAAAAAATGTAAAACCTAATTACTTAGCTTATTAAGTAGCAAATTACCAAGTCGAAAATTACTTCATATGCATACACACATACAGTATGTATATGTATATATATATATATATATATATATATATATATATATATATATATATATATATATATATATATATATATATATATATATATATATAACAGAAATGATAATGGTATTATTAATAGTACTACTACTACTACTACTACTACTACTACTACTACTACTACTAAAAACAACTAATATAGGTTCCAGAGAGAGAGAGAGAGAGAGAGAGAGAGAGAGAGAGAGAGAGAGAGAGAGAGAGAGTTGTACAACCCCTCCTAACCTAACCTTTATATCCACCACCTGTGAATGGAGACTTCCTTCCCGACAACGCCTCCTCTTCCTCCTCCTCCTCCTCCTCCTCCTCTTGCAGTAGTTTGCTCCTCCCTTTTGGTTATCCCGGTCACGCGGCACACATTGGAATCGCTGGGAATACTGGGAATGGCTAAAGTCTGTTCCTAAAATTCCTAAATATGCTTCACACCTGCACACAGAGAGAGAGAGAGAGAGAGAGAGAGAGAGAGAGAGAGAGAGAGAGAGAGAGAGAGAGAGAGAGAGAGAGAGAGAGAGAGAGAGAGAGAGAGAGAGAGAGAGAGAGAGAGAGAGAGAGAGAGCCAAATTAGTCTATGGAACTCGTGTATATTATTTTTTTTATTGTTGTTTTTGCTGTTGTTCATTTTTTTTTCCGGTTGATTATGTCGTATAGAAAAATATGAGTTCATAAAGGAGCGTATGTATAAAAGCCAGGCTGAATAGAACATTTTTTTTTTTGTATTTTTTATCAATTATTTTTTTTTCGGGGTACAATTTCACACGTCAATTATGCTAAACCCACACCATTACTAACACTAACTCACCACTAACTCTACACATAAAAAAAAAAAAATCTGCTTTAATTTCCCTCTAACATACTTCTCTTTTCACATTTGGCACTCTAGATTAAAACTCGACCTGTACAAAGCTGTCTCAAAAGTCACCATTATTAATTCTGGCAAAGGGGAAGAGAAGTGGTAAATTTGACTAGAAAAAACAAAAAAAAAAAAAAAATAGTGAAAACAAGTGTCACCAATATTATTTCAGGTAAAAAAGGAAAGAAAGTGGTTAATTTGTCTAGAAAATAAAAGACGACTGAAAAAAGTGATGAAGAATACAAAAAAAAGTGAAAGTAGACAGTGACACAGTTATAGTCATTTTCGAGTAGACAGATTTCTTTAGTGGTGTCGATGGGAAAGATATATATTAGTGAAGGGTAATGGTGGAGAATGATGGGTAGTTCACTGGAAGAATGGGGAGTTTAATGGAAGAATGGGTAGGGTAATGGTGGAAAATGATGAGTAGTTTAGTGGAAGAATGGGTAGCTTAGTGGAAGAATGGGTAGTTTAGTGGAGGAAATGGGAAAAATGTATATACGAGTGAAGGATAATGGTTAAGATTGATAGGTATTTTAGTGGAAGAAAGTGGCTGTGTGTCTAATGTTGCTAATGGTCTCGTGTTAGAGGGAGACGAAAAGTGGAGGAGGTGGAGGTGAAGATGGTGGTGGTGGAAATGGAGGTGCAGGTAGTGGTAGTGGAGAAGATGGTGGTGCTGAAGGTGATGGTGGTGGTGGAGGTGGAGGTGGTGCAGGTGGTGGAGTTGCAGGTGGAGGTGGAGGTGATGGAGGTAGCGGTGGTACAGGGAAGACATAACTGTTTACCTGGCAGCCAATTACTTGAGTCTACTATCGCTAAGACTTTTCCGTAATTGGGTCGATCCCGCGGTGTTTTCAGGGAGTGTGTTTGTTGGTGGTGGGCAGAGATAATAAGGCTTTATGTACGGCGTCGGCTCGTGCCTATGTCGCCTTGTTTCCTCAGTAAGGATTATATATAAGGGCTACTAATAGGATGTCTAGGTTTTTAGTATTTTTTTGTCCTTAATGAAGATGAAGGATCTTTGTTAAACTATGGTTAGAATCGTGGACGCTGTCTTGAAAAATACCAGTAATTTCCAATCCGATGTAAGGAATTTAAATGAGATAAGACACCATAACTAATTAAAGGCATACACACACACACACACACACACACACACACACACACACACACACACACACACACACACACACACACACGCACACACAAAGTATATGATCTTCTTTGCCACTTTCGTTGACAAGAAAATGTTTACGAAATCTCCTGCCGGTGAAAGGAACACTTCTGCTCACTCTGGCACCATTAGGAGACGTGGACCGCTGAGGACACTTGCATTATGACACAAAGACTGCCATTTTGCTTTCCGCACATCATTAACGGCCTTGAATATTCAGAGAAAGCAAGAAATATGGATCGTCCTTGGTATCACAGGCTCAAGCGTCGCTGGAAAAGACTAATTTGTTGCAAGTTGAAACATTCTCGATCTCGCACGTCCAAGGCAGGGAAGGCAAGGAGGGGAGGCACGTGCGCACTTTACGCCAATCGTCCTGACACTTTTATGACCTGATATGTATTGAAAAGGATACAATAAATACTGTGGAGGAACGGAAGATTGCACGATATGAATAGAACTTTGAAAATGAAGAAAATAGAGGAAGAAAATAGGAAAATAGATCAAGAAAATAGGAAAATAGATCAAGAAAATAGGAAAATAGATGAAGAAAATAGATGAAGAAAATAGAAACAAAATGTGGTACAACTCTTGTGGAAAATCACTCTTATAATCAGTGAATATTAAAGGAAAATGGTGCCCGTCAAAACTCTACGATTTCATTTTGCCTGGTTTTCTCTAGATCAACAAAGCGCCTCAAAATCTCACAGAAATTATTGGATGGGGACGACAGGTAAAAATATACAGGTATTTTCTTTATATAGGCATTGCCACGCGTAGGCCTAAAGATTTCCTGCGGCTTGTTCTATTATTTGTCTTGTTTTTCTAACTCTCAGTCTTACAATTCAGTGTTCTAGGTTAAAATTCCCCTAAAGTTTTCGCCATCCTCACTGCACAATTGCACTATCATCACTACCGTCACTGCTGCAACGTTCCATCTTCACCATGAACTGTGCGCGCAACACAAAGTTTAACATTTCTTTCATTATACCCAAGACATCACATTACTACAAACTTATGCAACTAAACCGCATAATTACTTTGCACGCAACACACCACAACACTGTCACATCACTATAAACTACACCTACAACACAATAAATCAACCACAACACCATTACATCACTAGAAACTACACCCACAACACCATAATTCAACCACAACACCGGTACCTTTAGACTCACAACCAACGCACCACCACAACACACGCAGCTGTCCCGGAGTCACCTCTCATGCACTCACAACCACACAGCCTGACGCAACATAACCGTTTCCTTAATTACCCACAATCGCATCAATTACCTGGACAATTAGAGTAATGAGCACCTGGCCAGCCCATCATGCGAGCTGCTCTCCTGTGGGTTCAAGCGGGCCGATTCTCAGTAGCCACAGTTCAGTTCAGCTGGCTATAAATTTATTCTCTGATACATAACTAATTGCCAACATTAAGCCCGCCCCAAGCCTCCACCGCCGCCACCGCTTGTTGCCACGCTCCCGCTGATACATCGCCACATGAGAAACGTATATTGTGCGGATTGTAAGTGAGCAGAGTACAGGTGAGATTATTACAGGTGTTAATTTTTGTGGATTGTGAGTGAGTAGAGTACAGTGAGATTATTACAGGTGTTAGCTTTTGGTGGTTTGTTGCCTTGGTGCGTCGCCTGGCTTGTTGGAAATAAAAATGTGATTGGTGATAAAGTAAATGATACGTGTATGCGTTACTTGGGAGCGAATTAATGTTGATAAGAGAAAGAAGTATAAATGTTAGCATAAGTAAATTTGTCAAGTTGTCATGCGTGTCAAGAGACGGAAATTTCCAAGTAGAAAATAATCAAGGCAAAAGTAAATTATAAAATGTATGAATCAATAAGTAAATGTGACAGAGTAAGAAGAAACAGAAGCTTCGTTGTTATCACAGGTATCTTGACCAGGTGTGCCAGTCCAAAATAAAATCAAGTGAAAACTAGGATCAATATCAAAATAAATGACATTCGTATGAGTTAATTAGAAGCTAGCTAACGTGTAAACAGGAAGCAGAGGCTCAAGTGTTATTGCAGGCAACTCCGTCACGTGTGTCTGAAGTCCAGATATTTCAAGGTAAACAATTACACGCTTAATAGTTTATTACATGTTAGTTAACTTGATTGCAAGGAGAGGTAGACGGAAGGGGAGAGTGAGGTTACCCAGGTGTGTGGCCAACTGCAGATGTGTCCAGAGATAATGAGGTAAATATCTGATATACGCTGACCTAAAATACATGCAAGTGGAATAATTAGATGGGAAACAAAAGCAGAGAGAGGTTCTCAAAAAAGGTATCGTCGTTTGGAAATTAATGGTGGGCCGACAAATACTGTTAAATATGAAATTCTGATCCGCCTTAAACTTATGATACGCTTATAGGTTAATTAGATGGCAGTTAAACAGAGGCTCAGGTGAGATCATTAAAGGTGTGTTTTGGGTTTCCAGGTGCAACATAAGACCAGATATCATGATCTACCTCTAATTAAATGATAATCTTGTAGGTGTATTAGATGGCAGTTGAAGTTAATTGAGAGACAGAAGCACAGACCCAGGTAAAGTTATTACAGGTGAATTCTGCAGGAAAAAAATTATAATCTACTTTAAATGACACTCCCATAGATTAATTAAAGAACAGTTATCATATTGTAACTGAGAAGGAAGTACAAATGTAGGAGAGATTATCACTAACGCATTGTTGTTTTCAAGAATGCTCTGAGTCCAGAAATGTTGATGCGAGTGAAAAAATATATGATGTGTCTTAAAGTAAATAACACCAAGCTTAATTACGAGTCAGTTAATGTTAACCGTGAGTGAGAAGGAAGCGCCCAGGTGAAATGAGTACAGGTAAATAGCGGTATGTTAGGTGCGCCACATGTTTTGTTACAGGTGAAAAATTTGACACTCATATAAGTTAATTAGATTGCGATTTAATGTTAACTAGTTCAGGTGAGATAATTACAGGTAAGCTAATGTCAGGTGCATCACGCGAATTTAGTTAAAAGGTGAAAGATATGACCTGTCCTGAACCCAATGGCGTATGGGCTAATGAGATAGAGGATTACATTGATCAGAGTCCCAGGTGAGATAATTACAGGTGTCCAGGTCCGCCAGGTGTCACGCAAGTTTCGTTTAAAGGTGACAACAAAGTATGATCGACGCCAAACTCAATGACATCGGTATGGGTTAATTAAGTGCGGTGCGGGATAAATTACCTGGCATTACGTCACGCAGAGTAGATCATTAGTCAGGCAGCTTAATGAAAATCAAGCGGCAAGGGAAATGGCGGCATATCACGACGCTACCCAGTGTTCATCATTATTACGCCGAGGCTGAGTGTGCGGTGTGTCGAGGGGTGGCTTGGCTGGGTTGGATTGGGCTTGCATTGGATTGGGATGGGTTAGGTTGGGTTGGGTTGGATTGGGCTGGGTTGGTTTGGGCTTAGCTTGGGTTGGATTGGGTTAGATTGGGTTGGGTTGTGTGCAGGGTTGGATTGGGCTAGGTTGGGATGGGTTGGGCTGGGTTGGGCTGGGTTGGCTTGGGTTGATTTGGGTTGTGTTGCACTGGGCTTGGGTGGGTTGACTTGGGTTGGCTTGGGTTTGCTTTGGCTTGCATTGAGTTGGGTTGGGTAGGGTTGGGTTGGGTTAATTAAGTTAGATTGAGTCATATCAAGGTGATTTCTGTTAAGTTATTGATGTATTGAATGTTTAGGTTAAGCTGGGTTAAAGTTAGGTTGAATGAGGTTAAATTTGCTGGGTTAGATTAAATGAGCATAGTCTAAATGATTAGATTAGGATAAACTATAAGGTTTAGTGAAATATATACGTTATATCATAGCAAGTCACATTATGTTATGCTGTTCAGTGTTGTAAATCTCCGTGCGTGTGTCTGCACCACCGCCGCCTCCCCTTCCTCCCCACACAAAAGTTCCAGTATCGCTATTTATGTTAATGGCTAAAGAACCAATTGATATTTTGCGAGAATAATTACAGAAATACCGAGAGCACATCGCCTAGTAATTACACTCCCGCCCCACGCAGGATATATATTGCAGTCCGCCGCCGCCGCTGCCTGCTGTCATTAAGCCACGATATTAATTACAGTCCAGTAATGACCTGGCCGTGCGATGGCAGCTGTGGACAAGAGACCCGCCGCCCACCGCGCTAACTCAACACAGGCAAGGCGACCCTCCACTGTCCACATGCCGCTCTTCCCCGCAAAACGCGCCGCCCAGCCCCTTAGCAGCTTACGAAGAGAGACGCTCAAGTGTCCACTCTGTCCCACGGCGATAAAACATGAGTGTCGATATTGCTGAATGAGAAACGTGACAAAGAAGGGACGAGGTGAGGCTGTGAGTGAGCAGCGACACTTCTTCCCCTCTTCCTCTGCCTCATTCTTCTTCTCCTTCTCTTCTTCCCCCCTCATCTTTTTGTCTTCCCCCCTTCCCCCTTCTATGACCTCGTTGTTCAGACATCAATTCCAATCTATCAGCGATTCACGTCCGTTCTTTTCTCTTCCTCTTTTCTTCACTCTATTCTTTTTCATCATTTCTTTCCTCGAATTCTTCTTCCATCTCCTCCTCCTCCTCCTCCTCTTTCTTCCCCTTCCTTATCTTCAATTCACACTTTCTCTCTTGTCACTTTCTAGACACGAAATCTAAGCGTCATTGTCACCGTCATCAGTAAACATAATTTTGAAAGCGACCCACCTCCATCACCCGCCTGACGAAGGAGTAAAGCGTGGAGTAATGAGTGAAGCAGTGTGGAGCAAAGTCGCATCATGACATCGCAAAGAGTATCGGTAATTTGCATCCAGGAACTAAAGAGGCGAAAGAGGATTATAAACTGGAAAGTGGAAACGCACAAAGCACTCAGCAGATCAGCTTTGGATTGAATGAGTCTTACAGATCATGAAGAGCGACAGGAGGAAGAGGGACGGGAAAAATAATGCTTCGTTGGGTGAAATAGAAATAAAAAAAAGGATAAAAATAGAGAAAAAAATGTTGCGTGATTGCTTCTGAAGAGTCAAAATGTGGGTTCAGATGAATGCATGAATATTTTGATCTATTTATTCACTACACAAGGATGGAGGGCGAGGGGAGAAGGAAGAAATGATAGCTGAATGTATAAATGTATATGTACGTATGCATGTATGTATGTATGTATGAAAAGGAGGAAATGATGGATAGAGGAATAATTGAAGTAAGAGGTGAGTGAATGGATGGATGGGTGGATGAATGAATACTTGGAATGAATGAATGAAGGAAGGAAGGAAGAAAGGAAGGGAGGACGGGGAGGAAAAAAGAAAATAAGGAGCGAAACAGGGAAAGTGAAAGAATGAAAAGAATGAAAGAAGGAAGGAAGAAAGGAAGGGAGGAAGGAAGGAAAGAAGGACAATAATAATATACCAACTGAATGAATGACTAACGAAACACCAAAACATAAGAGAAGAAGAGAAGAGAAAGAGAAAGATAAAGAAAAGACAAACCCAAGGAAGGAATAAGAATTGATAAAGACAAAAAATGAGATGAGAAAGGAAGATACAAATAAAAGAAGAGGAAGAGTAATGAATTAGAGAATGAATAAAAGAAGGAAGTCAGATAGGAAAAGAGAAAAGAAAAAAGAAAGAAAAACAAAGGACAAAAAGGAAGAAATAAAAATTGATAAGGACAGAGGAGGGAGATGAGAAAGGAAGGTAAGAAGGCAAGAAGGGGAAGAACAATGAATAAAGCAATGAATAAAGGAAGGAAGGAAGGAAGGAAGGAAGGAGGAAAGAAAACGTTGGTGTGCAAGAAAATAAATTCATAGGAAGGAGAAAATCTTGGAATCATTTGAATTAAGGTATTAGTCATTGCCTTTTTCTTGTAATCCATTTTCATTTTTCATCAAATATTAGCCTTTCGGACACAATTTTGAGGAGGAGGAGGAGGAGGAGGAGGAGGAGGAGGAGGAGGAGGAGGAGGAGGAGGAGGAGGAGGAGGAGGAGGAGGACGAGGACGAAGGAGGATAGAAGGACATTGATAAGAAAGAAGAGGAGGAAGGAAAGAAAAAGAAAAAAGAGGAGACTGATTGTGTTAAGATTAACTATTATGTATAGTTTTCTCCTTCCCTTTCTCTCTCTCTCTCTCTCTCTCTCTCTCTCTCTCTCTCTCTCCCTCTCATCACCTTTAAACTCCCGGCCAGTCCTTACACCCACTCGAGGGAAGGCATCTAGACAATCTTCAAGTGGGACTCAGTGAGGAGACACAGTGGAGGGGGAGATAGAGCAGAGACCGCCACCTCGCAGCCCGACCTTCACCTACCTGGAGGGGCTACCTAGAGTGACCTGCAGGTAAGAGGGTCACGTGGGGTCAGGTAACAGCTCACCCTCGACCCCTGAACATGACTACAGGCTCAAGGGACGAAAGGTTAAAGTGGAATACCTTATTTAATACTATTGTTTGATTTAGTCTTCTCTTTAGTTGTACAGGAGAAGGATCGAGTTAGGTTTAGAGGTTTGGTGTGTACGTATTCATTTGTTGCTGTTATATATTTTACCTGGCTCCGGTTTATCCTTCATTTCCACTTTTTCTCCTGAATTTCTCTTTTTTTTTTTGTGTACGTATTTATTTGTTACTGTTATACATTAATTTGCAGGAAAATAGTAATTGATGGTATATATTAAAGTGAATACGTTGCAAGTCTCTGTTTCACTCCCTTGCTTTTCTACAATTTATGGCAGAAAAAAAAAGATTCAAAAAAGCAATATAATGACATGTAATAAGAATAACAACACAATGCTAGTTTAGAAGCCAACTTTACGTTACACTTTCACGAAATTTAAAAGCTCCGTATGACATTAAGAAAAACGAACAACTGTAAAACCAAACATTTTTAACAAGAACATTTGATAGACACGTACGGGAAGAATTAATAATGACAATGCAATAACTGACTTTACCTCAACCTGTCAGGAAATTAAAAGGTTCCCATGATGCAAAGGAAAGGCAAACAAAGAACAACACAAAACTATATATACTTTTCATCTTTCACGGTTATATTAGCTTGAATTGTTGGATATTGTAGCAAATGGATGAAAGGTTACAGTCAATTCAACCAAACAGTCTTTCGAGAGGTTAAAACAGTTCGTATGATGTGAAGGAAAGAGAGAAAATGAACAACACCAAACTTTGTAAACTACTTATCATCTTTTACTGTATTGTAGTGAATAGATGAAAAGTTGCAGTGAATATACAAATAGTCAATACCTCAAAATGCCCGTCATGAAATTAAAAAGGTCCGGATGATGCAAAGGTAAGGAAAACAATAAACAACACCAAAATATGTATACTCATTATCATCTTTTACTGTATTGTAGTGAACGGATGAAGGGTTACAGTGAACACAGCAACAGTTAATACAACGAAAAAGTCTTTCACCAAATCAAAAGATGATGTGAAGGAAAGGCAAACAATATACAACACCAGCAACATTAGCAACACCTGCCACCTGTCACTCAGCCTTCCTGGAGGTGCATTCAGGAAGATCAAGGCAAGGAGAAAGGGACCCTCGTGACCTTTTGACCTTTCCTCATGACCTTTGCATCATCTCGCTTCATTCCTTCCCATATTTTCACTCTTTTTTTCTTTTTCCTTATCTTTGTTTTGCTCTCCCAAACCTCATTCCACTCTCCCTTTGTTTTTGCTTCTTTCTTCTTATCATTAACTTTCCCCTTTATTGAAGTGATATTGTTTCCTTTTTATCTTCTCGCTTCTTTCTTTCTCATATTTTCACTTTTTTTCTATTTTCCTATCTCTATTTTCCTCCCAAACATCATTCCTTTCTCTCTTTTTTTTTGTCTTTTTTTATCACTAAATCTCCGCTTTATCATCCTTTAGCTTCATTTCTCACCATGTTTTCAATTTTCTGTATTATTTCCTTATCTCTATTCCGTTCTTTAACTTCATTTCGTTTTCTATCTATTTCTACTTTTCATCATCTCAAAATCTGCCAGTTATTAAAACCATGTGTCCTTTGCATCCTCTCACTTCTTCTATCTTCCCCATATTTTCACTTTTTTCTTTTATTTCCTTATCTCTGTTCCATTTCCTAACTTTATTATTCTTCCTTTTAGCTTTTTATGATCTCTAAATTTTCCTTTATCTAATGTATGTTATCTAATTAACTTTCTCGTTCCTTACAATTTCACTTCTATATTTTCTTATCCCTCTTAGTATTTATTTTCATATTTTTAATCTCTTCTTCCCTTTACTTTTCGCTAATCCTAACTTTTCATCAACTCATCTCTTCATCTTCCTCATTCCTCACAATCTTACTTTCCACCTACTCCTTGCACTGCCTCATCACATCATTCCTCTCATAACCCTCAATTTGCGCTAGCTCATCTCTACATCATTCCTTCTTTATTGCCTCATTCCCACACGTCACCTCATCCCTTCCTGTATTACATTTTACACTACCTCATTTCATCCCCCTTTACTTCATGCTTCCCTTAACCATCACTATTTTACGTTAGCTCATGTACGCTAGTCCTCTGCAGCCCCTTTTCTCCTTGTCAGCCTCTGCCTCCCTCCTCGCCGCCCAGTAATCCAGACCTGACGCACCCTTCTGACAAAGTGACTCGGGCATAAAGGTTATGGACTTATCTCAAAACAATTTCCCTGGCCGCTGTCTCCCCAGTCGCCCGGAGCCTTCAGCGGGCACAGGGGAGCAAGGAAGTGCATTTGTCTCCTAAATTCGTGTAACTTCCTCTCTTAACTTTCCGACAACAACTGCTGGGTTATACTGATTTGGTTCTCGTTTATTTATTTTGGTTTATTTATTTTGTGTTTCGTTATCTGCCCTCTGAGTAATGTAGGTAAATGTGAGTTTTGTTACGTTCAGGTGGTGAAATTTAAATGTGTTTATACTTGGTTTTCTATACAGTTCTTTCTTTTTTTCTATCTATTACATTTTTTGAGATAAAGATTTGTAAGGTTAAGGTTTGTTTATTTATTTTTCAGTATTTTTTGTCATCTGTCTTTCGGATTATATCGAAGTGTGAATTGCTTTACTGAATTTGGTTTCCTGCAGCTAATTTTGATATCACCTTTTGAGAAAACTTTTTTTTTTAATTAGTTTTCAAGATTTCAATTTATTAAGATGATTTTCTGTAGGTAATTTTGATATCACCTTTCGAAAAACATTACTTTTAATTTTTTTGGAAGATTTCAATTTATTAAGATGATATGAATGAGCCACGTTTGTTAATTTTTTTTTTATGGTAACCTACTTTTCGTGCGTTATAAATGATCTGTGACGTTAGAATTAGAGAGAATTAGAGAGTTTGCCTAATTCTCTGTAATCTTCCTTTCATTGTTAGTACTGGGACGCATTTCTACCTTGAGTTTTGGGTGTGATTAGACGCCTTTATTGACATTAGGAAGGGTCTATGGAGGTCAGAAGATTAATGGACCAGAGTCTTCCCTATTTTAATCCCCACATAAGTTTCTGAAGCTGTACATAATCAACAAATAGCAAAGAAAATTAATATGAAAACGTGTCATGGTAGTGAAGAGGTTAAACTTTATTTCATGTATAGCTTTCCCAGTACATGTAATTTAAGGATCGAAAGTAACACGGTAAGAAAATAAGAGACAGATTCCTTTTCTTAACTGCACAAGCTTCCAATTTCTACTAAGGAGAGAATAGCTAATCGTGTTTTTGTTTTCCCCTACATGTAATTCTGGCAAAGCAATATCAAGGTTTAAAGGTGAAAAAAGTGTTTCTATTCATGTAATTTCCCCAGACTTCCTTCTCTCACTGTTATCGCAATATTATCTATCTTTCCACGATCTTTCTCTGTATTCTCTTTTGTATTATCTTTAAGTTCTGCCTTTGTTTATCTTCTTATCTTCCTCTTTGCTTCTCTCTCTCTCTCTCTCTCCCTCTCCTTCTTTCCCTCTCCCTCTTTCCTTCTCTCACTGTTATTTTGATATTATCTGTCTTTCCACTATCTTTCTCTCTATTCTCTTCTGTATTATCTTTAAGTTCTGCCTTTGTTTATCTTCTTATCTTCCTCTCTCTCTCTCTCTCTCTCTCTCTCTCTCTCTCTCTCTCTCTCTCTCTCTCTCTCTCTCTCTCCCTCTTTCCCTCTCTCTCTCTCTGTTATCTCGAAGTTTCCGGTTACCTCTCCAACTCCGTCACCCTCCAACCCACTCTCACATACACACAGACACTCAGACACTCCCTTGCATTCTCAATAATTCACTCACTCACCCCTCCTCTGTCTCATCGTTCATTCCACACCCTATTACTTCCCTTCACTCCACCACTCATTCCTCCATGCCGCGGTTCCCACTTCGTCATGCACAATATTCCCTCCGTCATGCTTCTCGTCCCATTCACAGGCTGGGATATTTGATGCAATGCGCTCAGTAAGTTTGCAGTGTGTTTGGTAAGCTTTCCTCGCCCCTCGCCTCGCTCGCAAACCTTATACTTGTTGTCTTGCGTGTTCTTATCATTGAAGGGTTAATGTGTGTGTGTGTGTGTGTGTGTGTGTGTGTGTGTGTGTGTGTGTTTCATTTCTATTATCTGGTATTGTTATGTTATCTTATATATATTCTCTCTCTCTCTCTCTCTCTCTCTCTCTCTCTCTCTCTCTCTCTCTCTCTCTCTCTCTCTCTCTCAATAGTTCATTCACCAGCATCAGTTTTTTTTCACGATTAATAATGAAGCGAAAATGAACACTAATGATTCACGATAGAGCCAAAGGAAAAATGTGAATGTGTGAATTAACAGAGAGGAAAATGCTGGATAGATTTCGGCATGTAGATGTGAATGAGAGAGAGAGAGAGAGAGAGAGAGAGAGAGAGAGAGAGAGAGAGAGAGAGAGAGAGAGAGAGAGAGAGAGAGAGAGAGAGAGAGAGAGAGAGAGAGAGAGAGAGAGAGAGAGAGAGAGCGTTATGACTAGTGCCACATATTGCATACATTTCTGCCCCTTGCTTGCTTACTTTTTTCCTCCATTCCTTTATTTCTTTTCATGTTCCAAACTGGAGAACTTAATTGCCTCTGTGGAGTTAATTACATCTGAGGAAACGCAATATCCTCCTCCTCTAGTTCCTCTCTAGTTCCTCGCCTTAAGAAAAAAAAAGTAAGAAAAAATAAAATGAAAACAACACTCTCACAATCTTTTCCTATAGTTTTGCTTAGTTTTTTGAGAGAGACTCTTGTTTTGTTTTTTCTCTCATACTAAACATTCCGACTCTTTGGTGAATCGACTGTAATCTTTCATCCATCCAAAATAATACTGAAAAACTGTCACTAAAACTTTCTTAACCTCTTCAGTACCAAAAGCGTTTTCGTTTTCATTCTGCTTACTGTTTGGCGATCTCATACAGCTTCGGAAACTTAGGTGTGGATTAAAATAGTGAAGACTGGCCATTAATCTTCTGAGATCAATTAACAGTTCATAATGTAAATAAAATCGTGTAGTAGTGTCCAAAACTCATGGTATAAAGGCGTCCCTGTACTGAAGGAGTCAAAAGATGATCATTAGTGTATATAGGGAAAAAGCAGAGTCAAAGTAGAAGTAGTAACAACTGATAAGAAACATGTAGCATTATAAAACATGCAGTAATATGATAATGAGTGTAAATAGGATAAAAATGAGTTAAAATAGAAGCAGTATCTATATTCAACGATTTTCTCACTCCAATAAGAAACACTTTACAATTAAAGTATTGAACAAAAATAGACAACACCAACAGGAAGAGAAATAATTATAGGAGTACTTTATCACAGATTCCGGCGTTCTATTGCATTAATCTGTATGCTTTGACGCTTTCACATTAACAACAGAACCTAACCTAAGCTAACCTAGTCTAACGTAATCTAACCTAACCTAATCTAACGTAACTTAATCTGATCTAACCTTACTTAACCTAACCTGACCTAACCTAACCTAATCTAACCTAACCTGACCTAACCTAACCTAACCTAACCTAACCAAACCAAACCAAACCAAACTTTACCTAACCTAACTATTTCCACGTGAGAAACATATGGAAACGAAAGATTAAAAAGTACATATCTACCAGTGCCCAACCAATGTATAAAAGGACGAGCTAGGTTAAGAGAGACTGACTGTATTAAAGACATGAAAGATAAAGGAGGAAACTAAAGAATGAAGAGATGAAGAGAGAGAGAAAAAAAAAACCCAGTTGATAAGGAAGTGCATGAAAGAAGAGAAAGGTTAAAGACGATAAGGAATGACTAAATGAAAGTGTTGAGTGGAGGGGAAGCAAAATAGGAAGAGAAACAATGTCACAAGAAACCTGGAAAGCAAAAACTAGAGACTATAAGTAAAATTTTAATCTGAGAAGGAGAAAACTAAGATGAAAATTAATGTCCCTGTGGTTTGTGATGAAGAAGAACGCACAATAAATCAATAAAGAATAAATGAATGGATAGATAAAATAAAGAAGAAAAATGAATAAGATAAAAAAAAAGACAACAGCAATACAGTGGGAAGGTTAATCTCATAAACATTCCGACTTTTTATACTGCAATATATTTTCCGGGTTAGTGAGTTGATTATTTATGTTGTTCGTTATAGGAAAGTTAATTAACCACGGTGAGTTATAAGTTTCTTGACCATCAAAGCATAAATCATTGGAAAACGAAGCAAAAAATCTGTATTAAATTGAAGGAGAGAGAGAGAGAGAGAGAGAGAGAGAGAGAGAGAGAGAGAGAGAGAGAGAGAGAGAGAGAGAGAGAGAGAGAGAGAGAGAGAGAGAGAGACTCATCACACAACCCACACATTCTCATCTAAACTTCCTTTCCAATCACGAGACTACGAAATAAAAACGCCAAATTCATTTCCAACACCACATTCTAAAAAAAAAAAAAAAAAAAAAATAGGAACGTTCATAACTACTGCAGAAAAAAAGGAGTTCGATAATGATGATGACGATAATGATGACGATAATGATAAAAATGATAATAAACTTCATATTTCTCAAGTAATGAATAAAAGACAAGAGAAAAAAATAAAGCAGCGAATATATTTCAACACTTAATTCTTTCATCACATTCTATTCTTTCATTTCTCCCTCGTCTTTATCCGTAAGAGACGCTCAGTGCATAGACAATGACATCAACAACTTTAACACACTCCCACTACAAAGAGAGACTCACCAACAACAAGCTCCCATGATAATTAGACAAGATAGAATTTAAAAGGCATCTGATACATAATCTCCATCAATAATTTCCTAAGACAGTTTGGTGTGATAAGTTTACGAGCCAAGGAAAGAGAGAGAGAGAGAGAGAGAGAGAGAGAGAGAGAGAGAGAGAGAGAGAGAGAGAGAGAGAGAGAGAGAGAGAGAGAGAGAGAGAGAGAGAGAGAGAGAGAGAGAGAGAACGGTTCACATAAATAGGGATGAGAATGAATGGCTGAAGGCTTATGGTCCAGCCCTCAGTCATCCCATAGCCCCTTAGCCAGCCTTGCCTTCCCCGCCCCGCGACGACTTGATCACCGTACATCTCGCGTCCCAAACGACTCCATCATCGTACATCAGACACCGTGAACATCAGCCTCATTGCCCTTCCTCCTCTCAGTAATAGCCTCGTCACACCTCGCCTCCTCCCTCACCTCCTACAAATATCCTGAAGAAATAACTCCACATTGCCATTTCTAACCCGAGTTGTTATTGGACGGGCGGCTCTCGCGTGCTGGGGGTAAACATCGTACCTCTGGCAAGCTGGTCAAGGTGGAAATGTTAGCAGCTGGTGGCAAAAAGTGAAAGCTTCCCCTCTGGTAAGCGACGAACGTTCAAAGGGTTAGTCCAGGTGTAAAATTATTGAAATTCAGTTCTTGTAATTCTGTAATACTTCGCGCATTTTGTAGAACGCTGTGTAGGAATGAGGGGGAGAAGCAGTTACTCTAAGCCTTCCTCCAAGTGGTATAGGATAAAGGATACCTAAAAGATCCTTCAGAAACAAGACGCCTTACGGAACACGGGGTAAAGGAGGCTATAGGATACAGACGCCCCTCGTGCCTCACGCCCCCGGCACATTATCACACGCTCTCGCCTCCCGTCATATTGTTACGACTCTCATGTCCGATATTTATGAGACAACTGCAGATTTCCGTCCACGAGGCTTGGCCAGGGAGGGACTGCAGCACTGGACTCAGGGGACACACTGGACTCCAAGCAAAGACTGGACTCAAAATCAATGTCGCATCTTGATCTATTCACTATATCGTCGCCATGAAATTAGGGCAAAGTCACAGTGGCGGGCTATTTTGTCCTGGAGGGGATTTTGGCAAATGTTTTTCAATGTTTGATTAAATGGGGATAAGTGTGTGTGTGTGTGTGTGTGTGTGTGTGTGTGTGTGTGTGTGTGTGTGTGTGTGTGTGTGTGTGTGTGTGTGTGTGTGTGTGTGTGTGTGTGTGTGTGTGAACACCTTCGTGGCAGGTATCCCATGTTACAGTTTACAAATATTAGTGATTTGTTAAATGAAAATGTGTATGTCAGAAAATTGTGTAGCTTTATATTTGATGTTTTTGAGATATTTGCATAAGTTACCTCTACAGTTTATCAGGAAATGATATTTTCTTTTAGACAAAATGAATGGATGTAATCTTTTGTTTCATATGATATTGTATGCAATTTATTTTGGCAATAAACTAACTAACTGTGTAGCTATTATAATCTGAGATGTAGGTACTAGCAAAAGGAAAAATAGCACCGCTTAGAATGTTTTGCTTCGGCAATGGAGTGTCTTTAGTGGCTTCACAGGGAGATGCGGCGAGGATTAGTGATGGTGGACGTGTATTGCAATGGTGGGCACGTGTTTCCACCTGAAGAGCATCACTGGAGTGCCCGGCCGGCAGGCCATGACATGTTACGTAGACACTTTGGACGATTATAGGATAGTTTTTGTCATTTATTTATTTGTTTTTCCTGTAACGCTTCACTTAATTATGTGTTGATTAAGAATTGTTTTAAAGTCTTTAAAGGATTTTCAATGGTTAAGACGATTAGAGAATGCTTTACTGTTCAATATAAAGCTGCAAGAAGCCGTGAGGACTATGATCTTTTAAAGCTCTACAATTACTTTACAATCTGACCATTGATTAATGAGTTTATTCCATTCCTTTGCCACTCTTTCTTTAAAACGAAACGGTTACTTTATTACAATGTCTGGGATGAGGCGTCTCACGGGCGGGTGGGGCGGCGAGCGGTTGGGCGGGTGGAGTGAGGGCGGGCGGAGTGGTGGGCGGCGTGGGCAGCCTCCAGGCAGGCCTGTACGAAGGCCTGGGCGCCGGTCACCTGGAGGCGTGGCCCTTCAGGCGCACGACGCGCGCCGTCTTGTTGCCCGCGGCGGGGATGCCCACTAACACGTCAGGAAACTGCTGCTTGAGTTTCCTGACGGTGGCGCCGCCGGGACCCACCACGTGGCGACGCTGCTCGAGCGCCACCTCCACCTGCACCTCTACCACCTCGGCGTCCTGCAGCAGGGCCTGCACGCGCGCCACGGCGCCATTCACCTGCCGCGGCGGGCCGCGCACCGTGATGGTGCGGGTGGCGGTGTCTCGCGGCGGCGGGACCGCCACCTTCACGCGGTCAAACTCGCAGCAGTTCCCGGAGGATGGCGCCGCACGGCCCCACGATATGGCGCCGCATGTGGGGCGCTACTGGCACCACTGCCTCCGTCACCTTCTCCTGCCACGAGGCGCGCACGCTGGACACCGCCTGTTGCGTTTCCCGCCGGGCCTTTCTGGCCGCCTCCTTGGCCTGGCGGCGCGGCGCCTCCCCGAGGATGCCTTCGCCTCAGCCACGGCAGACGGCGCTTCCTTCCTCCTTGGTCGCCTCTTCCTGCGGCGGACCACCGTCCAGCCCTCCTCGTCTGCTGCAGGAGCCGCGCCCTGAGCGAGGCTCTCTCCCGCCGCCACCACGCCCTGCTCCTTCGCTTCTTCCTCCTCTGTGTCCTTTTCAGGGAGGATTACTTCCTCCATCCTTTCCTCTTCCTTCACTTCCTTCACTGCCTCCACAGTGTGGAATACTTCTTCCACCTTCCCCTCGTCCTGGTCTTCCTCTTCTCCATTCACTGGCTTCTTCTCTGCGCCTTCATCCGTTTCTCCTTCCCGCGTTACTCTTACTCTCTCTACTTCCTGATTTTCCCGTGCTGATTTCTCTTCTATTGTTTCCTCGGTGAGCTCGGCCTCTGGTTTTACTTCGGGCGCATCGCATTTAACTTCTTCCTCCGCATCTTCCTTCTCGACTTGGCGGTGCTTGGCAGTGGTTCGTCGCCTGTTTCTCCGGCAGAGACGCCTAAGGCATTTCCACCAGGAGAAACAGCAGGCCTTGTTGTTGTCTTCGTTCTCCATGTCGCGTGAAGCGCTGCTGAGCTCAATGCTTGTATCGCGGGTTGTCACTGGCTCAGCCATTGAGCTCACCTGTCTTTCTTTCTCACCCTCTCTGACACTGGGCGGCTTCGTAGAAAAATTTTCTTGTCAAATTGTGCAAACAGAGACAAGACTGGAGCGCTGTGATTGGTCAGCAGCACTGGCGTAGCTCCAAGCTTGTGGCGAAGGCATATAAAGGAGCCTTGCCGAGCGCCATCATGAATGGTCTGCAGTACTGGTGTAGCTCCAAGCTGGGAGCAAAGGCCTACGAATAAAAAGCCTTGGCGAGCCCAATACTCACTACAATATCCGTGATGAAAATATAACAATACGTCAGTAAACTGTAATTCATAATGATAATAGAGATAGTGTAGACAGTTACTAATACAGCAACACAAGTATAAGTAGTACTAATTGATAAGAAACATCCAACAATCCTAGGAAGAATGATAAAAAGAAAAAACAATGAGAGGTATAGACTATCTCCCAGGTAACTCCCCTTACCTGTGCTCCTTCCGCTCCCCTCATCACTCACCTGTAATGGAAAGGTAAGACAATTATTTCCCCTTATTGAGACCCTCAGATAATGGACTAGTAATTGAGAGAGAGAGAGAGAGAGAGAGAGAGAGAGAGAGAGAGAGAGAGAGAGAGAGAGAGAGAGAGAGAGAGAGAGAGAGAGAGAGAGAGAGAGAGAGAGAGAGAGAGAGAGAGAGAGAGAGAGAGAGAGAGAGAGAGAGATAGAGAGATGAATAGAGACCTAGAGACATAGAGACATGAATAATGACCTAGAGACATAAACTTAATCACACACACACACACACACACACACACACACACACACACACACACACACACACACACACACACACACACACACACACACACACACACACACACACACACACACACACACACACACACACACACACACACACACACACCTCCCTCAGCCAGGCATGTCTACACACTCAAGAGCCTCCCCGTCAGGTAAATTTCAGGTGAAAGGGTATATTGTTTACTTCATGGCTTTCACTTCACTGCCTCGCAAACCCACCAACGCTGAAGGCTGATTTAAAATGGAGAAGGAAGAGGAGTAGGAGGAGGAAGAGAGCAGGAGGAGAGGAGGACTGAAGAAGGCAAGGAGGTGGAAGAATGTGTTAGCCAAAGGACGGAGAGGAGAAAGACGAGGACGAGGGAAAGGAAGTGGAGAAGAGGGATAAGGAGAAGAATGAATGACTAAAGGAGGTGGAAGAATGTATTAAGTATGGCTGTGGTAGCGAGAAGGAAAAGAGTTACAGTGAATGGTAAAAGAGAGTGGGAAGAGGAATAATGGCAAGGGTGATAATGAAGGTGGTGGTAGTGGTGGTGGTGGCGGCGGTGGTAAGTGTTGTTATTATGTTATTAGTGGTGGTGATTGTGGAGTGATGTGGAGGGGCAGAGTGGAATAAGGAGAGGCGGAAGTGGAGCAGGAAGAAAAGTATACAAGCTGAAATGTTCCGCAAGGCCTGAGAACATGTTACTTCCTGAGAGAGAGAGAGAGAGAGAGAGAGAGAGAGAGAGAGAGAGAGAGAGAGAGAGAGAGAGAGAGAGAGAGAGAGAGAGAGACAGGATACATAACTAAATTGTGGAGTAAGGTAATTTCGTTCCTTCTCCGTCCTATTTACTAATGCAATGGTTAAATTTTGCGCTTGTTTCTTCACTTCATATTTCTCACAAATAAACCTGAATATCCTGTTGTCTTTCTTCATTTGTTCACTTTCATCATATGACTTTCTTTTCTTTTTATGCCATGAGAGTTTTTTCAAGGGAATTTCTGGGCTAAAGGGGATACATTTTGTGGTACCTTCTATCTCAAAGCCCATCCGCTAGGAAACCCTTGCCCAGAGTGAGGAAGCCTAACCTACACTCGGACCGTGGACAGGATTCGAACCCGTGCGCTTGGAGATCCCTCGGACCCCAAAGCACGCACAAGTATACACATCCATTTTAATTTCCCGATCTCTTTTGTTGTTATTCATAAGAAGAAAAACTTATTAGCCTTTTTTTGTTTGATCACTACAATAGTTTATCCGCTTCAACTGTTTAATTATTTCTTTCCGTCTACATTCCTTGTCAAATGTTTTCTTTACATGAATTGCTAATGAGCGTAAGAAATAGTAATAAAACATAGCTTTCCATTTACATTGATCTAATCCCAACCTTTATTTCGTTTTCAGTAACAAATAGACACAAATCCAAGAAACACCACTCCTGTAACTTAAAAACAGCAAGGTACACACGAAACTATTGAACACTGGCTTATTCTTTCTCTCATGAACAAACACAACCTTTAATACAACACAAAAGCAAAACAAAGCAGAAAGCAAATCGAAGAACCACACAGTATAAGCAACACTACTTAACACCGTCTCATTTTTCCTCTCTTAATCCCTCAGTACCATGACGCGTTTCCATACTTCTTCTGTTTACTATTTAGTGGTTTTCTACAGCTACAGAAACTCATGTGGGGATTAGAATAGTGAAGACTGTGCCTATTAACCTTCTGATCTCCACAGACCCTTCCTAGTGCCAATAAAATGGTCTAATGGTACGCAAATCTCAAGGTATAAATGCGTCCCAGTACTGAAGAGGTTAACACCGTCCCATTTTTCCTCTTTTAAACAAACACAACTTTAATACACGACAGAAAAAACAGAGAGCAAACCGAAAAACCAAACAGTACACACAAAACTACTTAACACCGCCTCACATTTCCTCTGATAAGCAAACACAACCTTAATACACCACGAAAAAAAAGAAAAAAAATAGAAAACAAACTGAAGAATCACACAGTATACGCGACACTACTAAACTCATTTTTCTTCTCATATACAAGCAAAACACGACGAAAGAAAAAAAAACCCAGAAAACAAACTGACGAGACACGCTGCGCACATGAAACTATTGAAAACCGCCTCATTATTCTTCTCATAAACAAACACAACCTCAAGACACGACAGAAAAAACAGAAACCAAATAGAAAACCTTTTTATTTTATGTTGTGGCTTATAGCGCCTGTAGGTTCACTTGAAGAGTATGGGAAACGCTGTCCAACTTCCACTCATTAGCGGCGCAAGCAATTTTATTTCTAGTGTTACCCATATTAGGGCCAGTATCACCACTCAAGCGACATGTAGATAACTTTAAACTACTCGACAAATGACAAAGTTTCAAGACGGCAAGTGGTGGGATTCGAACCTACTATTGGACGTCTACCCGATCCCACGCTCACCACCTTATCCACTACGCCACCGCCTCCCTAAGGTCATTTATCACCACGCCGAGACAGGACGCCCCGCCGCGAGTATTGGTGCAAAGGACAAGCAGAACACTCGGATGTTGACACTCAAGTCGATTAAACAGCGCTAGAGAAGCAGTCAATACTCCTTAACGGTATTGGTAAACTCAAGGCCGATTCAATGTGGTGATGTATCGCACAACAACACACACACTCTCTCTCTCTCTCTCTCTTTTCATCCTGTTTCTTGATAATTTTCGTATTTTCTTTTATTTTTAACGTCTTTTTCTCAATCTGTTTAATAGCGTCCTCTCCTTTTTTCTCCTGTTCTCTTCTCCTCTCTTTTCTCTTCTTTTCTTCTCTTCTCTTCTCTTCTTTTCTCTCTCTCTCATCTCCTTTAGCCGTTCCCTTTCTTTCTGATGCTTTAATTTTTCTCCTCTTGCGTTTTTTCCTAACGTTTTATAATTTCTCTCTCTCTCTCTCTCTCTCTCTCTCTCTCTCTCTCTCTCTTTCCCTCTTCGTCTCGTGAATTAATTACAGGTGAATTCCAAGGTACCATTCTTTACAGTGGGAATATTTATTGCACCTAAACATCGTTCCCTCAACCTCCAATCGCTGAATGCCTGAGAATGTCTGGGAGAGGAATACTTGATTGTCTACCTGCGTCACCTGAATTACCTGTGGCCGAACCGATCATTCTTTCACGTGAGGTTGAGTCTTATCGTTAACTTAATCTTGTTTTTTTTCTTATTTTTTTGTGTTTTTTCGAGTTTTGGTCTATGAATGTTTTTGTTGTTGTTTTTTTTTATGAGTTTTGGTTGATTTTCGTTTTATGTAAAGCCATTTTTTTTCGTTTTCGTTTTGTTTCGTCTTGATTAGGTAAGTTAAGGTTTATGATGATTTGTTTTTTTTTTCAGTGTTTTCTTCAAGTTAGTCTTATTTGTTACTGCGACATGAGGCGAGGAGTGTTGCTAAGATGTAGTCTCTTGTTTATATTAATTGTATCTCCTCTAATTATCTCCGTGACAAAAATATAGGCCTACTTGAAAAAACAAAGGAGAGAAACATTCATCCATTTGTATTTTCATTTTTCTATACTAGCATCGTGTGTGTGTGTGTGTGTGTGTGTGTGTGTGTGTGTGTGTGTGTGTGTGTGTGTGTGTGTGTGTGTGTGTGTGTGTGTGTGTGTGTGTGTGTGTGTGTGTGTGTGTGTGTGTGTGTGTTGCAGCCATCGTCTTGACAGGCAATCTCCATCACCACATGAACGGAAAACAAAGGAGGCCAGCAGAGTGACCGTGAAGAACCCAGCCTTACCCTGTCACGTCACCCCTTCCTCCCCCTCACCTTCCCTCTGCACACCTCCGCCCTTCATACTTTTACTTTATCTCGCCTCTCACTTTCCTATCCTTCACTTATCTCTCTCACTATTCCTCTCCATTTCTTTACTTCTAATACGTACAATTTCACGATCTCTTCACGTTCTTCTCTTCATTTATTCGTTATTTCTCAATTTATTGTTCCTTTGATATCCTTTCCACACTCTCTTTCTTCCTTTCCATCCCTCCATTTGCCTTGCCCTTCCCTTTAACACTTCCTTGTACCTACTCTATATCTCACGCCCTTCTTGATGTCTGGCTTCTCTTCCACAACCTTCCTTCTTGTCTTCTTCCTTCACATCCTTCCTGTTCTATTCCTTCGTAACCCACATATACGTTCCTTTCCCTTCATCT
>NC_059277.1:1512500-1555000 GCF_017591435.1 Portunus trituberculatus
GCGATCACGATAACTTTTAGAACACGGTGAAGTCGATCTGCAATTTGTTGTTTACCTATTAAGGTGATTTTTGACAAAAGAAAACAAAGGAAGCTGTAAAAAAAAAAAAAAAAATACCAAGCCTACACGGAACAATCTCTATAAGATGCATATTCTCTTATTTCCAACTTCTAAAATCATAATGAGTTTCCATAAGAACATAACGAACCAAGAGAAGCCGCAGAAACACACCAGGGGAACATGTGGACTCTTATACTATCATACATTATTATTACTACTGAAGCTCCCGTTACTCTTCTGAAGACAAGAAACTGCATCTCGACGAAACTGCATCACGACTCAAATCATAACTTCTAAAGAGTTGCAAACCGAGTGACTCACTTACTGTGGATAGATGCTTGATTTGTGGTGACCTGCTGTACACTATTAAGCTTCCTAGTTTTTGTTCAGTGATTAGAACATCAAAGTTACGAGGGCTATGTGGATCGTATATAAATTCTGGAACTTCTTGCCTGCTTCTGTATTCCCATTTTTCCTAAGACCTGAACTCACTAAAGAGGAGGTTTGAAGACATTTATCTCATTCGTTTTGGTTTAATAGTTTTTGTTGCTGTTGGCCAATTTTTCCCTCTTTTTCCTTCATCCTTTTAAATATTTCTACCTCAGATGTTAAACTCTACGGTCTTGCGCTGCCCAGGTTTATTTACTGACGAGAGACGAAAGTACATCTTGATTAACCCCTTCAGCACTATGACACGTTTTCATAATTACTCTACTTACTATTCTAATTCTATATAGTTTCAGAAACTTATGTGGAGGATTAAAATGGTGAAGACTCTGGCCATTAATCTTCTAATCTCCATAAACCCTTCCTAATGTAATAAAATTGTCTAATCATACACAAAAAAAGCATAGTGAAAATGTGTGGCAATATTTAACAGGTTACGTGCTTTTTTTTTATTTTACATCCGTGGCACTTTTAGGTTTTATCTAGGAATTAACGAAGGTTGACCGAGCTTCCGTGACTCTCAGGTTACCAATTAAAGTGAGCTGTTAAAATTAATTGAGTCTATCGCCGCAACAATAGGCACAATTAGAAAACACAACTCGAACATCACCATCAGTTGCACAAATTCTCCAAAGCAGTAAATGTAAATGAGAGAGTACACACCCATGCAGAAAAAACGGGAGTACAGTGGAAAGTAAAATGTTCTGCCGGTAAAACAAGTGAAACAAGGCAAGCGTTCATGTCACCAGCATTACATTTAAAATTGTTCCCCGCAACACACGCCTCTCTCGCCACACTGGAGGAACAAACACTGTGTTGTGCCGCTGGAAGTATTGGCTCCACGTGCTTGTCAGTGTCCGCCTCCGGTAACTGAATGAATAAATAAGTTCAGAAACAGGAGCGAAAAAAAGTTGTTGTTATTGTTATTGTTGTTACTGCTGTTATTGTTACAGATGTTGTTGTTGGTGGTGTTGATGTTATTGCTTCTGCTGTTGTTGGAGTTGTTTTTATTGTTGTTGTTGTTGTTGTTGTTATTATTGTTGTTGTTGTTGTTGGTGGTGGTGGTGGTGGTGTTGTTGTTGGTTTTGTTGTTGTTGCTGTTGTTTTTATTGTTGTTGTTGTTGATATCGTTATAATTGTTGTTGTTGTTGTTGTTGTTGTTGTTACTGTTGTTATCGTTATTATCGTTGTTTATATCGTCGTTTTTTGTCATTATCATTTCATCGTATCATCAAAGCTATCTGTCAGTAAATATGAATAGTAATACAATGAACCCACCCTTCTTACCCTCCACAAAAAAAAAAAAAAAACGTTCAAATCTATTACATAAAAGCTGACAGTAGTTCCTCTGTTACTGTTGCTGTATTAGTCGTCATCATCATCATTTTACCACATCATAAAAACCTACACATATTAACAACCTACACCTACACACAATAACACAACGAACCCCTTACCCCCCAAAAAAAAAAAAAAATAAATAAATAAATAAAACCTATCACACAGAAGCTAACAGGAATACCTCCATATAAGAGTACCCTAAAAATACCTGGAGCACTGACGACCCTGCAAACCTTGAGGACCCTGAAACTAACGACACAATGCCTACCACCGTCCCTCACATCCACACGACACTCGCGGACACCACCACAACACCGCCACGCCCATTCACACTCCAGGTCCGCCCTCGTACTTCAAAACAAGAGGGGTTGGAGAGAAAACCCTGAGAAATCCCTACGAAAAACACCTGATGAGAATGATAAAAGCTAAACAAGTCTCAGGTTAATTATCTCACGTGCACCTTTTTTTCACACCTGCCTTTGTTTCCCACGAGTCGTAAAGCGCGCGGTAATTAGGGAGTTTAATATTCGTGGGGACTCGGTCAGCCTCTCAGCGTCACTCCTGGGATCTATGACGTCATTAGGTCAACTCTATTACGTCATAAAAGTCCCGGACACAAGCGGGGTCAGGTCATTTACGGAATTTTATATCCACCTTTTATCTTTTGCGTTCTCTCTCACTTTCTTTCTCTCTCTTTCTCTCTGTCTACTTCTTTTTCTTTCTTTCTTCGCGTGTTCTTTTGTTCGGGTCCAGTCTCTCCGCATTTCTCCTCTCCCAATGTACTGCCGGGGCGGGACGGGACGAGGCGGTCTTTGTGTTGCTTAGTTGGTTGGTTGGTTGGTTGGTCTCCGTCTCTCTGTTCCTCTGCCTGTATTTCAAGGTTTGTCACTGCCTATCTCTGTCTGTTTACCTCTTTTTTTTATTTCCTTTTATTTTCTCTTCCCTTTTCTCTCTCTGTCTCTGTCTCTCTCTCTCTCTCTCTCTCTCTCTCTCTCTCTCTCTCTCTCTCTCTCTCTCTCTCTCTCTCTCTCTCTCTCTCTCTCTCTCACACCTATATTTAAACTATATTAAAACTATCTGCATTATGACTATCAAAATGCAAAAATGAACTAAATGAAAAAAAAATCTCTATAATAAAGCAATTTATATGAAAACTGTGAACATCAGAGCTATAAATATCAAAATATAAATGTCAGACCTGTCTACATTTAAACTACTTAAATTAAAATCATGGATACTTAATCTCATCCCACTAAAATACACCAATACTTATACTCTACACAAGCTTCACTTTGACAAAATATAATTTAGTATCTCTTCTTTCTTCGTCTCTCAGTTTCTCACAAGCTTGATTAAAGAAAAGAGAAGAAAAAAAAGATGAAAATAACACTGATACGGACAGACATAAAAACAGAGACAATTTCAGTTTCTTACAAGCTTGATTAAAGAGAAGAGAAAGAGAAAAAAAATAGATAAAAATAACGCTGACATCCAGATATGGACGGACATAAAACAGAGACAATAGCAGAATTATGAAAAATAAATGGAGAAGATAAAGGTTAATGCTTGACCTTTACAAGATTTAAAAGGATTTGATAACCAGGGAAGAAAAAAAAAAGAGGTGAGGGATAGACAAAAAAAAAAAAAAAAAAAAATATCCGTGAACTATTGTAAATCAAGAAAATGAATAATATAAACATGGATTACAAAATAAATGTATGTCTATAACAGGAAATTGTATCCGAAGTGACCATTATAGTTTGACATAGGAAATAATAAAAGCATAGGATATTGATGGAAATACATAGTGATTTATAAACATTAAACGATTGACCTTCATTCAGTAAGAGTTAAACATTATGAAATACGTTTAATGCTAGTCAAGTGTGCTCAACAGTTCAACACAACAGAACATGGTAAGAGCATATGAAGTGAAGAGGAGACATCTATATTTGGAACTATCAAATCAATGTAAAAGTTCTCTTGCGGAAAATGTTTATTGTATCTTGCAGGAACATCTGTTCTGCACAAAAGAAAAAAAAATGAACGTAAATTTAACCTGTTCGTGAAAATACTAAACTGATAAGAAAGTACTGAAGAGGAGACTGTACGTAAATATGGTGAATAACCTCTATGGGGCCTAATGCAGCTTAGTGAGTCAAAATAATGAGAAACAATGAGCAATGATAATATTTCCACTAGATTTACACAGAAAATATTTAAGAAATGTATACTTTAATGCGTAAAAAAATTAAGATAAATGAGAAATGGAGTAAAATGAAATGAAGATAAAGTGTTTGGGTAAAAAAAATGTTATGAAATGGTGAATGACGTAACTCTTCATACGACTTACTGAAGATACTACGAAACAAGGAGAATAGTTATGCATAGAGAACCGTAGAAGCTGTCGTGGTACAGTGGATCCATGCGTGCTTTGGGGTCCGAGGGATCTCCAAGCGCACGGGTTCGAATCTTGTCCACGGTCCGAGTGTAGGTTGGGCTTCCTCACTCGGGGCAACGGTTTCCTAGCGGGTGGGCTTTCAGATAGGAGGTACCACAATTACCCCATTAGCCCATAAATTCCCGTGAAAAGCCCACATGGTATTAAAAAGAAGTATATTAGAAAAAACATTATAGCTGGATGCAAAATCTGTATAGAACTCTGTAACTCAAGGGATTAAAGCACTAATTAATTACGAGTCCAGGTAAAGAGCCCAGCATATTTGAGTCGTCACTTGTGTATTACATTCTGTGACGTCACCTTCCCGCATCACCATTCGAGGGAACTGCGGCCCTGAAGCAGAGAGGGAAAATGAGGGTTATCGCCAATCAGATCCCTTTCAAAACTGAGGGGAGACTTTGGTAGAAGCAGCCTGACTTTGATTGGCCAATTGAACCCCTCAGAAACTCTACACCCTTACCCAACACGTCTCCCCCCTCACTCTCCCTACTCACGTCCCTGTTCCCCTCACACACCCAAGGAAACAGTTGGGAAACAAAACCTGAGCCCTCTATCCCTGGTGAAGAGAGGATGAGGGAAACTACGGTGAGTGGTAGTGATGAAGATGATGATGATGATGATGATGATGATGATGATGATGATGATGATGATGATGGTGGCGTGGTGGTGAATCTAAAGAGAGAGAATTGTGGCTTTGTTCTGTCATGATCTGGGAGAGATAATGAAGTGACTGACTGACTAACACACATACTCACACACACACACACACACACACACACACACACACACACACACACACACACACACACACACACACACACACACACTCTCTCTCTCTCTCTCTCTCTCTCTCTCTCTCAACATCTCACACCCAAACAAAACTTCCTTCCATCTGATTTCAACTCAGGACAAATACAAGAACGAGACGAAAGACAAACACGTAAGATTGCCTACATGTATCACCTGACGCTTCTCTTTGCTACCCTTGGGCCGCGGAGATGAGAAACAGCCAATATTCAGAAACCCTTGGCTCTCTCACCACGACTGTTTTAGGTCACCAGATGATTACTCGAATTCTTATGATTTTTTTCTCCTTTTAATAATCTAGACCTGTTCTTAATCTGTCACTAGAGCCGAGGTAAGTTAAGGTAGGGTAGGATAAGGTAGAGTAAGGTAAGGTAAGGTAAGGTAAGGCAAGGCTAGGTTAGGTTAGGTTAGGTTAGGTTAGGTAACTGAACAAGAGACATCCACCTCACTGCCTGAGTCACAGTCTGGACTAGAGCGGCGGAGATGCGTCTTAGAATATTGTCTAAGAGCAGGTGGGTGAGGAGGGGCGAGGAGGAGCGGGGCATAAATCATTAGCGATGCAATCCTGTCGCGTTGCGCTGGAGGAAAAGACGCCAGTGTGTTGTATTATATCACAGGCTTGCTTAAATGGGCGATTCCTCCTTTATTGTGCAAGCCATGTATTATGTGGACTGCCTCACAGACACACACACACACACACACTCTCTCTCTCTCTCTCTCTCTCTCTCTCTCTCCAGAATCAAATACTTCTTTCCTCTTTCCTTCAGCTTCATAATTTTGCTCTTCTGTTCCTTCACGTATATCTCTCTCCTCTTTTCTCCTTATTCCTTGTCAGTTCATCATTATATTCCAACTCCATCATCACACTACTGCCACTATCACCATCACAACCACCACCATCACCACTACCATCACCACTACCAGCACTACTTCCTCGATCACCAAAAGCAAAATGCAGACCAATAACAGTAAGCTTTCCATTTCATTCATGCATGACAAACACTGAACGGAATGCGTGTGTTGGTGTGCTGATGGTGTGTTGTCCGTGTTGTGTTCCATTGCTGAGTTGTCATGGATGGTTCAGACTCCCACTTATGTTTGGCTGCCTCGATCATCCTCACTTTACGGTTTGCAAGCTTAATGTTACCGCAGTAAAATTAATCTTATGCATCTCTGCCCGAAGCGTCAAACTTGATCTTCAATCTGCACTGAGGCTTTCACGCTGGGGAGGCGAGGAGAGTGTAACATTGCGGGTCACATCATAAGGGTGGATCAAGGGGAAATCCAGCTGCAGGTGAGTGATGCTAACTGATGCCCTGGATTAGAGACTTGATTAATAACTTGTCTGTCTGTGGATCTGTCTATCTGTCATTCTGTTCACCTCCGTGCCATGATTCACAAACACATGCATCTACGTATTGGACTGTCTATCTTATCTATCTATTTATGTACCTATTTATTTGTCTACATATCTGCTCTTGTAATTATTAATACACACACACACAAACACCCACCCACCACACACACACACACACACACACACACAGAAAACATCTCTTTCCTGCTCACTAATCGAGGGAAAAGAGCAGAAAGGGACAGGAAGAAACAGGAAGAGGAGTGAAAAGACATAAGGGAAGGATGGTCAGGCTGGGTGAAGAGGGAGCATGAGATAGGAAGAGACGGGGATGGGGAGGAGGGAACGGAGGGACGGATGGGGGAGAGAGGTGGGGGTATATACACACACTCAGCTGGTGCGGCGGTGCTTCTCTCCGCCGCTAAAATAGTTTGCCGATTCGTTCCTCAGGTGGGCAATTTTCAATTTAGTTCGCCAGGTACATTATTGGAAACCTATCAGAAAAGTGGTGGTGGCGGTGGTGGTGGCGGTGGTGGTGGTGGCGATGGTGGTGGTAGCGGTGGTGCAGCTTGTGATGGTGATGATGGTTAGGTATGTAAAGCTGTGTTAGTGCCAGTGATGACAGTGGTGATGGTGATGGAGGAGGTAGTAGTGGTGGTGGTGGTGTAAGTGATGCAAGTGGTGATGAATAGTTGACTGGGAGTGGAGTAGGCAGCGTGGGGTGGTGGTGGTGGCGGTGGTGGTAGTGGTGGTGGCGGTGGTAGTGGTGGCGGTAGTGGTAGTGGAGTAGGTAGCATGGGGTGGTGGTGGGAGCGGAGGCAAGTGCTTCAGATAATGCTTCCTATTGTGTGTTTCAAGAGTAGTGTATGTGGGAGGAGCGTGTAAAGGCGCCGTGTCATGTCTGAAGCTCTCGTTTGCACTGCTGCGGACCTTGTGTGTGTGTGTGTGTGTGTGTGTGTGTGTGTGTGTGTGTGTGTGTGTGTGTGTGTGTGTGTGTGTGTGTGTGTGTGTGTGTGTGTGTGTGTGTGTACTAGACTCTTGACTTATGTAAACGTACACCCCAAATATTCAAAAAGACAAAATAACACGTTAGCACATCCTTGAAACTATCTACGAGCCACATATGAGTCTCAAAATAAGTATCTAATTACACAAATACAACACAAACTTAAGCACTTATATAATGAACAAGACAAAGACAATGATCCCACAAATAACGTACAAAAACACAAAAAACAAATATACCAATAAAAACTTTAATAATAAACTTCAGATAACAGAACAACACAACCAATGAAATCACCAGTCATTATAATCATCACAACTTAATCTCTCTCTCTCTCTCTCTCTCTCTCTCTCTCTCTCTCTCTCTCTCTCTCTCTCTCTCTCTCTCTCTCAACCCAGTGCTTTCTCCTTCCTGCAGTCCTCTCCATTAGTAGAATCAGAGGAACTCATCCCAAGAGTAACACCCACGCCAGACAGAATGGCAAGTCACGGGGGAGAGATGCTACACCTTCCACATCTCTCCCTGAACTGCAGCCTGCCTCTGTTTCGCTTTTGCCTCGCCGTCAAAGCTGAGTGACGGTAGGACTGGCGGAAGTGGGAGGAAAGTGTCAGTTTACAAGCTAGCAGAAAATAACCCCTTAAAAAACAATGAACGGTTTTCTCTTTCTCTGTCTCTGTCTTTCTGTTTCTCCCGGGGCGTGCTACGTATCTTCCTCATCTCAGTCCCACAACTCCCTCCTCTCTCTTACCCTTTCTTCTATGGCATCACTTTTATTTATTATACCATGTGGGTTTTTCACGGGAATTTATGGGGTAATGGGGTAGTTGTGGTACCTCCAATCTCAAAGCCCACCCGCTAGGAAACCGTTGCCCCGAGTGAGGAAGCCCAACCTACACTCGGATCGTGGACAGGATTCGACCTCTCGGACCCCAAAGCGCGCACAAATGAAAGAAAGGATACAAGGAATGAAAATCGTGAGAGAATTCATGTGTCAAGTGTTAGTGTGAGAAATGTGTGGAAAAAGAAGACAAATGCCAGGAAACGAAAACCTTAACCACGGTGGAAATTTTTTACTGTGTAGTTTAGCTACATGAATGCAAAAATGCCTGTAAAGGAATGAGAAAACTTGAAATTACAGTGCAAGCTTCAATCTAAGAAAAATGTGAGGAAGAGTGAAAAAAAAAGTCACAAATCTTTACTCCTAATAGAAATTGCTTTTTACGTTCTTTTCGTAGACAAATATAAAAGAAAAAATGTCTGATAAAATAACATAAAAAAGAACAAATAAACAGATCATTCATATAAGAAAGAAAATACACAGAAGAAAAACCTTCATCCAGACAAAAATACACACAAAAAAAAAAAAAACACGTAAGTGACTTAAATAAATAAACAACAACAAAGAGATAAAAAAAAAGAAAAGAGAAACCGAAGAATGGCTGTTAAATAATGAAAAAATAACTGAAATATCTCTTCGGGAGGTGATTGAAGTAAATTTCCACTGGGATGAAGTAAATTGCAGTTGAGAGTTTATGCAAGATTACGAGAGAAGGAAGCTGCTTGGAAATTAAAGTTGGGTTGAAAGATAAAAATAAAAGAAAAAAACGAAGGGATGAAGGAGAGAGAGAGAGAGAGAGAGAGAGAGAGAGAGAGAGAGAGAGAGAGAGAGAGAGAGAGAGAGAGAGAGAGAGAGAGAGAGAGAGAGAGAGAGAGAGAGAGATGAGAGGATGGAAAGCAAGAAGATTAAAACAACGAAAGAAGAGGGAGAAGGAAATGAAAGTTGAGAAGATAGAGATGAGAGAAGAAGGACGAAAAAATGGAAGATATCATAAGAGAAGAGAGGGAGAAAAAAGATGGCTGAAAAGAGGATGACAAAAGACGAAAATAGAGGATATGAAATGAGAGAATAATATTGCACGAACATGAGGAATAGAAGGAAAAATTATAAGGAAATCATATGCAAGGAAAGCGAAAAAATGAACAACTCAAAGGAACCTAGATTTCGTAAACAAATAAACCGAATTAAAAAATAACACAAAGCTAAAATATTTTCTTAAAAAAAAATTGCCAAAAAAAAAAAAAAAAAAAGGAAAATTGAAATAACAGGAAAGTGAAAACGAATATTACTGAGACAAAAACCAAAAAAAAAAAAAACAAAGAAAAAAAAACACATACACATACACAAAACTATTTTCTCAACCAAATACGAAGAAAAATAACGAATGAAAAATAGCATAAAAGTGAAAACGGAGGTGAGAAAGGAACGTGAAGATTATTGGGAGATAGAAAGCAAGAGGAAGATGAATAGGAAGTGCGTGGCTTCTGAAAACGAGCAGGAGAGGAGAACCAGCACCTCACCAGCGGCGGAGAGGAGAGGTGTGTGTTAGGGAACCATAAATACAAGACAGCAGCAGACCCGACGTACGAGGGATGAGAAAATATAGTATACTACCAGAGAAAAGTGAAGAAATAAAAAAGTGAGTAGGAATAAATAGATGAATAGTGGTGGAAGTAAAATTAATTGGAATGTACAGGTAAAAATCAAATGAATATAAGAACTATGAATATTACACAGGAAAGAAGCCCATGTATGAGGGATGAGAAAAAAATATATACTATCATGAGAAAAGTGATGTAGGAGTATACAGGTAAAAATCAAATAGATATAAGAACTATGAATATTATACAGCAAAGAATCCGACATACAAAGGCTAAGAAAAATATACTATCATGAAAAACTGAGGAAATAAAAAGGGGAACAGGAATACACACATAAATAGAAGTGCAAGTAAGACCAACAGGAATATAAAAGTAAGAGAAAAAAAAAGAAATAAATATAAGAACCATAAATACTACACAGCATGCAGCGAAAACATGACGTGTGAAGGATAAGAAAAATACACTACGGAAAATGAGAAATGTGAGAAAATAAAAAGCAAACTGTAATGTAAAAAAAAAAAAAAAATGTAAGTAAGATGGGAAGGAGAAAATACATCAACAGAAAACGAAAAATAGATAGAAAATAAAATAGATAAATAGATAATTGAGCATTTAGTATAAGAAACCAAACTACGAATGGAATAGTGAGGAAATAAAAGATGAACAGTAATTAACAGCTAAAAAGAGGTAAAAGTAAGATTAATAGGAATATATATGTAAACTGAAAAGGAAAAAAATATAGAGAGAATAAAGTCAACAAACAGGTAAGTGAACATTATAGTACATCAATTAAAAAAGAGAGATAAAAAACGGATAGAAAAATAAATTAATGAGTAGATTAGTAAGAAGTAAGATAAATATGAAGAAAAATAAACAAACCATAAAAAAAAAAAAAACATGAAGAAGGAACAAACGAGACAAGTCAAACACACACACAAAAAAAGCAAAACAAATAAAAATAAAGACAAACTGTAAGAGAGAAAAAGAACAGACGAAAAAAAAAATAAATAAAAATAAGACATAAATTAACCGTGAAAATGAAGCAGCAGGAGGCAGACCCAATAAAAGAGAAAGAAAATGAGGCAGGAAATATAGATGAGCTAAACAAGAGCACCAGCAGCACCAGCACCAGCAGCGGAATATTCTCGTGAGTTATGAGAGGCGCTGTTTCTCTTCCCTGAGTATTAGTGCGAACTATTGGACAGAAATATGAAGCTACAAAGAGTCCAGTTACTATCACATGGAGGAGGAGGAGGAGGAGGAGGAGGAGGAGGAGGAGGAGGAGGAGGAGGAGGAGGAGGAGGAGGAGGGGAGGGAAGAAGAAGAAGAAGAAGAAGAAGAAGAAGAAGAAGAAGAAGAAGAAGAAGAAGAAGAAGAAGAAGAAGAAGAAGAAGAAGAAGAAGAAGAAGAAGAAGAAGAAGAAGAAGAAGAAGAAGAAGAAGAAGAAGAAGAAGACGAAACCAATCCATACTTACCCTCAACAGTTTAGTTTCCAATCGATTCATTTGCTTCACCGTTGCATCTCACTCCACGATCGAAGAATTTCACTGCGAATCATCTTATACAATACATCCGTGCTAGTATTGAACAAGTGACGAGGAGGAGCACTAGTCACGGCAGGAGAAAGAACACACCTCTCACTACACTCATTAGGACTCATCAAGTGTTTGTCTCAGGGTCATCAGCGAGGACTTGAATTAACCCCTTCAATTCTATCTCCCAAACATCAGAGCCATGTTTCGTCCCCTTCACGTTATATTACACGACTTAAACCAACTGTACATCCATATCTTAACATAACAACATCGTAACATACAACAGTGACAAGAGGATACGTAGGTGACTAACTAGAGTGTAGATTTGTGTCCTTCCTAACAACACAATCACAATGCATTCCAGACTTTAGAAGGTTACACAACTTGCACTAACTTTACATCCATATCTTAACACGATCTAAATACAGCAAGGTAAACTCTGGAACTCCCTCCCTACATCTGTATTTCCGACTTCCTACGACTTGTCTTCTTTTAAGAGGAGGTATCGAGGCATTTGCTCCCTAATTCTGATTGACGCTTTTCCTTTTGTTAGAGAGCCAGCACTCAAGTGGGCCTTTTTTTTTAATCTTTTCTGTTTTTTCCCTTGGTTGACCCTTTTCCCTATATAGAAAAGAGCACACATAACAACGCAGCTATGATACATCCTCTTGACATCAAACCAAAGCCTTAAGACGTATCCTGTAGCCAAAGCCGCCTCAGTCCACGAGAGGTCACGAAGCCTAGTCCAAACCCAAATCCGTCTTCAAAATCAGGTAATAACTCGACATGACGGCAGCCAATTTGACCCGACTCACCTGCCAGTCTTCCCCTTTCCCCCCTTTAACCTTTCCAGATCCCACCAAGTCGATTTAAACCTCCCAGACACTTTCCTCTTCCAATGATAATCTTCCTGGGACATTTCCTAGACAACCCTCTATCAAGAAAATTCTCCCAAGGGACGATTTAAACTACTGAACAATTTCCTCTCCCTGGTATAATCTCATGCATTTCATTTTAATTCAACGCTCCCCAAGACACTTCTCTCTCTCCCCAAACTAGCACAGAAGGCAATACAGACGCTCCTAACATGTCCAGCTCCCCGATTATACCCTTAAAAGTTAACTGAACACCATAGAAACTTCCTAACTCATAAATGCTTTTCACTCAAGGCGATCTAGACCTCAAGACACTACCTTCTCTTCAAGCACTCTCGTAGAAAGCATTTTTAGTCTCCATGCACACCACTCCCTACCTCAAAACCCCCAAGGAAGGTAATCTGAGGCCACCAAACCACATCAATGGTTCCTATTCAAGGCGATCTCGACCTTACGATATTCCTTCTCTTAAAGCAAAGCATTTTAAAGCCCCTATGCACACCTCTCTCTCCCTCAAAACCCCCAAACAAGTCAGTTTAAACTCAACAAACCCTCATCAGTGCTCCCTATTCAAGACCTTACGATTCTCCCTTCTCTTAAAGCAATGCATTTTAAAGCCCCTATGCACATCTCTCTCTCCTTCAAAACCCCCACGCAAGGCAATCTAAACCCCCTAAACCCTCACCAATACTCTCTAAGCAAGACAATCAAGACCTTGCTATACTCCCTTCTCTTAAAGCAAACCATTTTAAAGCCCCTATGCACACCTCTCTCCCTCCCGCAAAACTCTAAAGCAAGGCAATCTAAACCCTCAAGGGAACTTTCGTGGTACACTCAACACCCACAAACTTACGATCGAATGCTACAAAAACGAGGGAAGGGGGAGCATATCGTGTTATTCATGTTCGTAGTGTGCGTGATGATTAAGACGATCCAATGCTGTAAAGAGCGAAGCCAAAGGTGAGTGTATCATGCTTATCCCCTCCACGACAGCAATGAAGGCAGGACAGTGCAATACCTGGTGACAATTTTACGCAAACACCTGCATGGGATATTGGTACAAGTAGCAAAGTGTGATAAAGGTGAAAAACGACCAACGAGGGGCCATTTGATTTACACTCGTATTTTTAAACTCTCTCTGTCTGTCTGTTTGTTTGTCTGTCTGCCTGTCTATGTTTCTGTTTCTCTCTCTCTCTCTTGTTCTTGCTATTTAAAAAGGGAGTTTAAGTTATTTGAAGGATGTAGTGGTCGTTATCTGGACATGATTTTGGTGATAATTTTTTTTTATATAATCTCGTATTGTTTTGTATTATCATTTTTTAAGCTATTATTTTGCGTGTATTTACAAAGATTCTGTGAATAAACCATGATCATGATAATAACCTCTATTGCTTCTCTCTAACTGGGCGTTTTTTTTTTTTTAACTATTAGTAATCCTGGAGAATTGTTAAACGATCAGTGAAATCATTAAAAAAAGTCCCTGAAGACACACACACACACACACACACACACACACACACACACACACACACACACACCTTCCACTGCAGCCAATTAAAAGTCATGGGGAAATTCAGTTCAGTGATTGGCAACGTGGAAATGAGACTCTTAAGACTGACTACCTCTTGATTCCCTTAGACCACCACCACCACCACCACCACCACCACCACCACCACCACCACCACAACCACCACCACTAGTCACTTCAATTATGGGAAAGGGAAGGAGTAAAGGAATGGATGACTGAAAGAAGTTAGTAAGGAATGTGGTGATAAAGGAAGGAATAAAGGCAAAAACACAGTCCAGTAATCCATAAGGCGACATGTTATAAGTTGAAACATGGGAATGAGATCCTTATGAAATTCTCTTCCTGTTACCTTTAACTCCTTTTTTACCTTAAGATTTGAGTACGATTAGATAATTTTATTGACAATACGAAGAGTCTATGGAGGTCAGAAGATTAATGGCCAGAGTCTTCACTATTTCAATCCCGCCCATGAGTTTCTGAAGCTGTATAAAATCACCAAATAGTAAGCAGAATGCATATGGAAACGCGTCATGGTACTGCAGGGGCTAAACCACCACCACTACCACCACCAACACTACCTTTCACATTACCACCACTACCACCACCACCACTACTTATAAATAAACCCTACACCCACAACAGCCAAAACACACCACGTTTCTCATACACTCAGCACGAAACACCCACGTTGCTTGCGTCAATATGATATTTCCCCTCACACATAATTTCCCGTATCCGGTTGAGACGAGGGATGGAGAAAAAAAAAAAAAAAAAAACCGTACCCTTTTTTTGTCCTTCTCTCTTTACTCAGTGTGACAGCATTGCCCGGAACCGAAAATAAGCGAAGCCCTGGCGTGGTTATTTCCCAAGAGGAGAGGGTGAAGGGGAGCAAGGAGAGGTATGAGGGAGGTCGTGTGGCGAGTGATGGCGGGTGATTCAAGATGAGGCAGGGAGTGGGCGGACTGTGGGAAGAGCGACTGGGAAGGGGAGAAAATAGAGGTGAGCCGTGACAAGAGTACCTGGGAGAGAGAGAGAGAGAGAGAGAGAGAGAGAGAGAGAGAGAGAGAGAGAGAGAGAGAGAGAGAGAGAGAGAGAGAGAGAGAGAGAGAGAGAGAGAGAGAGAGAGAGAGAGAGAGAGAGAATATCATAAGTTCCCTCAGGTAAATATCCACCCACCAACTTTCTACCTGCAAGATTTCCCCTCAAATTAATTTCCATCAAGACCAAAAATTAGGTTAGGTTAGGTTAGGTTAAATTTGGTTAGGTAAGGCAAGGTTAAGTTAGACAAGGTAAGGTAAGGTAAGGTAAGGTAAGGTATGGTTAGGTTAGGTTAGGTAAGGAAAACTATGGTAGGGTAAAGTAAGGATAGATGGAAACTGAAGAACAGACACAGACATACACACAGAGAAACAGACAGACAAACACACACACAATCAGACAGACAAACAGACAGACATACTACAAAATAAAAAAAAAAGCCAGACATACTAAGTGATAGGATAGAAGTATTTATTTTCATCTTTTTACCTAATCCTTTCCATCATGCCGTTCCAAATCTCTCCTGCTGCCCATAACCTTCTAATCCTCCAATATCACCGCGAGCCTCCTGTTAGTGGTCACTCCTCGCTCATCTCTTAATCTACTCGCTCGTTTTTTTAATATCCTCTTATTTTTTAGCTCAGTTTCAATTCAGGTCCATTTCGGTTATGCAAGTTTTTCATCCCAAAGTTCCGTCGATGCGGAAAACAAAGATGAATGGAACGCTACCAATCTCTCTCTCTCTCTCTCTCTCTCTCTCTCTCTCTCTCTCTCTCTCTCTGTCTGTCTTGTTACGTCCCTTACTCTTTCCCCTTTCTATCTTTCCTTTATTTCTTTCCTCTTTTCTTAACCACTTCCTCTCTCTCTCTCTCTCTCTCTCTCTCTCTCTCTCTCTCTCTCTCTCTCTCTCTCTCTCTCTCTCTCTCAACACATCGCTATTCCTATCCACGTCATTCATTCCCTCCTTACAACTTCCTCCGTCCATAAATTTATTCACCCACCTCCTTACCCTCCACCAGAACCTCTCCCTCTCTCTTTCCCTCTCCCTCTCTCTTTCCGGTATCCGTGCACCTGTGGGTTTCTCGGCTGGTCGGGTTGTCCACTGGAGCTCCCCTGAACATGACACGCAATTAATGGGCGAATCAAGTCGTGAAATGGTGCAGCTTATCTTTCTATTAATCACCAGATGTGGAGCTCCTACGCCCTTGATGGATTACCGAACTTTGCCAACTAATTTCGTTACATAAACCAGCTTGGAAATTCTAGAAGTCTGTGTGTGTGTGTGTGTGTGTGTGAGTGAGTGAAATGGTTGGAGTGAGAAGGGAAAGGATAAGGGGTAAGGGACTGGGGATGTGAGAGAAGGGAAGACTACAGAAATGAGGTGAAATGATACAGGTAGAAGAAGCCTTGCAAAGTTATTGGAACAGGATCAAATACCAGAAGGAGGAGGAGGAGGAGGAGGAGGAGGAGAAGGAGATACAGGATTATAAACACGACTAAATTACTGATATAAGGAATGATGTTGATGATGAATAAAATAAGAAAAAAAAAAAAAAGGAAAACTGAGTAAGATTTTAAACATTATAAAAACTCAAAGAAAATTTAACATTAATCAATACGAAAGAGAGAGAGAGAGAGAGAGAGAGAGAGAGAGAGAGAGAGAGAGAGAGAGAGAGAGAGAGAGAGAGAGAGAGAGAGAGAGAGAGAGAGAGAGAGAGAGAGAGAGAGAGAGAGAGAGAGAGAGAGAGAGAGAGAGAGAGAGAGAGAGAGAGAAAACATACGAAAAAATAAGAAGAAATGTCAGTAAAGAGGGAGAGGTCAAGGTGGTTAGGAGAAGAAGGAGTAAAAGGAGGAGTTGGAGACGGAGGAGGAGGAGGAGGAGGAACGAGAGGAGGTCAATTTTTGGTGACATTTGTGGCTCTCATAAGGGTGCGGGAAGCCTAGCCGGGAAGGGATGGACGGGAAGATCTCATTAAAGTTTGCTGGATTCGTTTACTGCAGAGCGAGAACCCACCGACGAGCAGTGCCAGGGTGAGTCAGGGTAAGGGTGCCAGAATGAGTGCCAGAGTGAGTGCCAGGGTGAGTGCCAGGGTGACTAACGACGAACAATACAATGAGTGCCACTGTGAATGCTAGGAGTGTCATGGAGAGGAAAACAGTGACAAAGGGTGCCAAAGAAGAGGATATCCAAGGTGAGGAGTGGCATAGTGTGACGTGGCATGGTGTATCAGGGTGAAGAGTATCAGTGACGTGGCTGGGTGTAGAGTATCAGGGTGTAAAATATCAGTGACGTGGCAGGGTGCATCAGGGTGTAGAGTATCAGTGAAGAGGTCCAGGGTGAAGAGGAAAGGAGAGCAAAACTGTATATACAAGGAAAATAAATGTCAGGTAGAAATGGAAAGGAAAACCAGGAATGTGCAGTAAAGTGTTGGAGGAGGAGGAGAGGAGGAGGAGGAGGAGGAGGAGGAGGAGGAGGAGGAGGAGGAGGAGGAGGAGGAGGAAGAGGATGAGAAGGCAGACGAAATACTTTATGTAAGAGCGAAGCGAGAGTATCTTACAATTACTATTCTATATGGACTCTGTGCTGTGGATGCGAGACTTTCAGTATATGTTTTCCCTTTCCTACCTGATGCAAGAGCTCTCTCGACTCCTCTCCACAGTCTCCTACACTCCTCCACTCGTCCTTTTCACTCCCATCTACATGTGTATAGATTCCATTTCACTCCTCTTTTTTTTCAAGTTATCAGTGATGGATCCTAGAAATGTGTTTTATTGCTTTATTTCATGTAACTTTAACTTCTATTTCTCTTTTAGTTTTTTTTTATATGTTCATGTCTTGTTATGTAGCTTTAGATCAGCCATTAATCAGTTAGTTAATTAAATTGGCAAGTTAGTATTTTATTTTCACTGCTTCTACGACCATTTTTCTCTTTTAGCTTATATTATTTTTCATATTTTGTCTTGGTACATAGTTTTAGATCAGCCATTAATCAGTTAGTTAGTTAAATTGGTATGTTAGTATAGTTCTCTTATTTTCACTGCTTCTACTACTACCACTACTACTACTATCGATATTACCACCACAAACACTACAACCACACTCGCTTTCTTTTTTAATGTAAGACGGGAAAATTGACCATAAGGAACATAAAGCGTTAACAGAAAAACCCACATAGTTGCCAGTTCCCTTGCAGGTCCGAGACAGTCAGCTTAAAAAAAAGGGATAAATGTCTCTTCCTCTTAAATGGATTCAAGTCATAGGAAGTTGGAAATAGAGAAGCAAGTAGGGAGTTAAAGAGTTAACGATCGATAACTTCACTCCAACATCTCAATCCACTGCTCTCCTCTATACACCAAAAACAGTCCTTAACCCCTTCAATACTGGTACATATTTTTTACCTTGAGATTTGTGTACAATTAGACCAATTTATTGACAGTAGGAAGGGTCTATGGAGGTTAGAAGATTAATGGCCAGAGTCTTCACTATTTTAATCCCCTACATGAGTTTATGAAGCTGTATAAAACCAGAATAATAACCAGAATGAATATGGAAACGCGTCATCGTTCTGAGGGGGTTAAAGTTCCACCCCACGCGCTCCATTACACGCCGCACTAGTATTCCGTTCCTTGTCTTCCACGCTTTATAATGAATACGTCTCGGCCACACCCACGAGAGACGAGGGGAGGAGGAAGCAGTGTCCGTATCGCTTGCTTATAACCAGACTGCTATGAGGGAGAAAGGGAACAATGCTACGTGTAATGTGTGTCTAGGGAGTTATTTGTTTACGAGACTGCAGTGATATTGATAGAGTATTGGTGTGGTTCTCTTGGTAGTTTTTCTTTTGTGTTTCTGTCTGTGTTTCTCTCTTTTTTTTTTTCTCTAGATGTTTTTTTTTTACTCCATTTTTCTTTTTCTTTCAACAGCAAAACTTCCCGAAATAAGGTGAGGCGTTAATTAATGTTTGAAATGTCACGTCATTCCTAGCTTCGTTGTTTTGAGGAAATAGAATCGCACTGGTGATAATTATTCTCTCTCTCTCTCTCTCTCTCTCTCTCTCTCTCTCTCTCTCTCTCTCTCTCTCTCTCTCTCTCTCTGTAATGAAAACGTGACAATTTCAGTTCTGTCACGCTGTTAAATGTTCATTATTAGTTCCCCCTCCACATAATTTTCTCCCCGGAATGATTTAATTTGGTAAAGCGCTTCGTTATTTGTGTTAAAGAAATTATTGCCGACGTACGTTACTTGCGAGGGAGTCGTTTTCGTAGAGACAGTCGCCCTTTCCAGCAAGATTCGATGAGAAATAAAAGGTAATGAATTGTCAAACATCACGAGAGTTTACCACAAGCACTAATGAAGTCCTAGAGGTGGTGATGGTGGTAGAAGTAGTAGTAGTAGTAGTAGTAGTAGTAGTAGTAGTAGTAGTAGTAGTAGTAGTAGTAGTAGTAGTAGTAGTAGTAGTAGTAGTAGTTGTAATAGCAGTAGGTGTAGGAATAGTAGTAGTGACACCATAGATATAAGCTAATGATAAATGATAGCGTAGGAATATACGTAAAATCTCTCTCTCTCTCTCTCTCTCTCTCTCTCTCTCTCTCTCTCTCTCTCTCTCTCAACTTCCTAACCTACGGACGTGAGAGGAGTAAATGAAAGTTTCTACCCCGTCACACTAAGAAGCAGCAGATGAAGACCATGAGGGAAATATACGAGTTGAAAAGTAATGAAGAGTGTGTGTGTGTGTGTGTGTGTGTGTGTGTGTGTGTGTGTGTGTGTGTGTGTGTGTGTGTGTGTGTGTGTGTGTGTGTGTGTGTGTGTGTGTGTGTGTGTGTGAAAAAGAATATACAAATTATCCATTAGTATTAAGCCATTATTCTATTTGACCGGGTTTGTTTACACGTGAGGAAGGGAGTAAGTAAGATGAAGACCAGGTACGTGAACTAATAATAAAGAAACACTCGCACACAGGTAAAACTAATTATAAGAAGGCGTGAGTAAATAAAGTTTGCGCTGTAAAGGAAAGAGTAAATGTGATCAAGGAAACAAGTCCGCCAAACAGGTAACAAATTACAGCGTGGGAAAATTGCGTGGAAGTTTCGTGAAAGCTCAGAGGAAAAAAAAAAAAAGAAGAACGCACACACATTGTTTTAAATTTATCTTCATATCACCCAAGACATTTCTCTCTCTCTCTCTCTCTCTCTCTCTCTCTCTCTCTCTGATACAAACTAATAAAAAAGACATTGATTTATTTGTCTTCTATTGTTATTAACCTTTCTTCATATTCAGAGCAAAAAATATGGAATAACGTTTTTTCTTCTCTTTCAAGGATACAAAATTTAAACAAGAAAGTAATAGAATAATAATGATCTAAAAATGTGTACGATCTTATTGGAAAATTAAACGGTAATGAAAGGAATAATGTTACCAGAATATATCAGATTGAGTGAAGCTATTTTTTTTATGTACAAAGGAGAAAAAAAAAACAAGTGGAAAGAAAATAAAGTTCCTGGTAGAGAAAAGGTCCTTCAATTGTCGCTCTCGTGATAGAAGAGTGAAGATTACTAAATAAGAGGCAATTTAGGTTCGGAGGTGCCTTGAAGTGAGAGAAAATTAATACCAGCTGTTACAAATATATCCGCTTCCTTTTATCTATAACACATTTTATTGGCGGAAAATATCAGTGCAATGTAGAATTATGAGCCATTCATTACTTCAGGGAATATCAGAAAAGGCTTTACTTCACACCAACGTAACAAAAAAATGGTAACTTTTCTTTTGTATCTTTCCAATGTGACTCTTTTCTTCTGCCTCTCTGCAATATGCATCTGCTGTAACACACGATTCTTTGTTCCTTTGAAATCTACGTTCATTGTATTTTCTTGTCTGTTTCCTCCGTCTTTTATCCCTTCCTGTTGTTCTGCCTCGATTTCCTTGTGACTCGCTCTGCCCTTTCCCTCTCTTCTTTTAATCCGCAAAGTTTTCATGTGTTGTATCTTCCCCTGCATCAAATATTTCCCTTCTCTTCCTCTTCCTCCTTCTCCTCCTCCTCTTCTCCTTTCCCTCCCTCCTTCTTTCTGTTTCTTGTCAAGAGTTCACTTTTTTTCTCCCATTTTCAATTCCCTGTTTCCACTTCCTTCCTCCTCCCTCGCTATGCAAACACATCAGTCATTCAATTTGCTTCCTTCTCGCCTCTCCTCCCTTCCTTCCCCTACTTCCTCCTCTCATTTATCACACACTTGTTCCCTCACCTTGCTCTGACATTTCTTCTCAGTTTTCCCCACCAGTGACGGAGGAAAGAGGGGGAGAAGGGAAGGGGAGAGAAAGGCAGATTAGAATAGAACAGAGGACCGGAGCGGGGAGACGAGAAGCGAAGAGAGAAGAGGAGTGACGAGAGAAGAGAAATGTGATGAAAGGAATGGAAAGGAGAGGGAAGGAGAGGAATGGAGGGAAGAAACGACAAAGAAAGATAGAAGACAGGAAACGGAAAGGAGAGGAGAGAAAAGTAAAGTGGGAGGAAGGAAACAGGATGAGAGGAGAGGATGAGAGAGGAAGAGAGGTTAAAAAAATAGTGCATATTAAATCGAGAAGGAAAATACACGTCTTATGGAAACATGTGAATATAATTTGAGATTTCAATGTGGAAAATCAGGTGAAAAAATCAACATTAGAAATAATAATAAGATTCGCAAGAAAATGTCACGATCATGAAAAATGTGTTACAACTGAACAAATAAGAAACAGAAAAGTGAAAAAAAGAAAAGGAAAGGAGATCAAAGGATATTTCAATAATAAAAAAAAAGAAACAACATAAAAAAAGAAACACAATGAAACTATAAATAACAGAGATGGAGATGAGAAAAGAAGCAGAAAAAAAAAAAAAAACTTGAAAGAAAAGGAAATGAAAGGGAACATCAAAGAGCATTTCAGTATATCTTATAAAGCTAATCCAAGTAATGATAAACGCCAGGGAAATAATAAAGGGAGAGACAGGATAAGAAGAAAAAAAAGTGAAAAAGAAAAAATAACACACGCGTACTTAGGCATAATTTTCCTGATTCTCTCGAGTCTTGCCAATGACAATAATCGTCTTCTCTCGAGACCGAAATATTGTGACAAGACTGAAATTTATTGAGAGAAAATAAAGTCGGGCAGCTCCATGACGGCAAACAAGGCGGACACGCACACACGCACACACGCACACACACACACACGCACACACGTAAGCATGCACGCACAAATGCCCGAAAATATTAGTGAATAACTCTCTCTCTCTCTCTCTCTCTTCTCTCTCTCTTACACATCAGTGCTTCATGAAAATTCACTTACTCTTGAAGTGGATGAATAAATAACAATAATAAATAAATGCATCAATACACCTGATTTAATTAACTACCTTAGAGAGAGAGAGAGAGAGAGAGAGAGAGAGAGAGAGAGAGAGAGAGAGAGAGAGAGAGAGAGAGAGAGAGAGAGAGAGAGAGAGAGAAATAACTACAGACAATCAAACAGACAGCTATACAGACAGACATTTAACACAAACTGAAACACTGAAAGGGAGGCGTACAAAAAAAAAAAAGATAAACAAATAAACCGCGAAATTAAAAGAAAAGAAGACAAACGAGTGGCCAGAAAAATGACCCAGTATAGATTCAAAACACTAAGAAAACAGACAATTGAATAAAATAAATGAAAAAAAAAATCAGTGAGTTAGACAGGCAACATACTCTGGCGTAAACAAAACAGGTAAAATAAGAGATATAAAAAAAAAAAAAATAGACAGAAATAGAGACACAAAGAGATGGGGAGGCAGAGAAAAAACACCATTCGCTTCATAACCTTGGATGGGAAAGGAATAGTGATGGAATTAGATTAAGAAAAGACTTCCAAACGCGCCGAATAGTACATTCCAATCAGACCATCACGCATCAAAGCTGTATAATAATTCCTTTGATCCTTATGGTATACTAAAGGAGTAGGAGTAGGAGTAGGAGGAGGAGGAGGAGGAGGAGGAGGAGGAGGAGGAGGAGGAGGAGGAGGAGAGGGATTTTAAGGTAGAAAAAGAAGAAAAATAAATGTTAGTTGGTGGATGACGGGAGGAAAGAAGGAACATTTTTGATGGAGGAAGAAAGGAGAAAGAAGAGAGGAGGAGTTTATTGTAGAAGAGGAGGAGGAAGATTTTGTACTGGGTAGAGAAAAAAAAAAAGTTCGTTGGTGAATGAAGGAAGGAAAAAGAGAAATATTTTTGATGGAAGATGAAAGGAGAGAGAGGAGAGAAGTTCTTTGTAGAGAGAAAAAAATGGAAAAAAATAATATTCATAGGAACAAGAATAGATATAAGTACTTAAATGCCCGGGAAAAAGAAGAAAAAAAAAAAAGAAATAAAAAGAACACTTAGCTGAAGGAAGAATAATAAAAATACAAAATGAAGAAGAAAGAGAAAAATAGTCATAGAAAGAAAGAAAGGAAAGCATAACACAAATAAGAAAGGGAAAGAGGATAGAAGGAGAGGAGTACTTTGGTGTAGGAAGAGGAAGAAGATACGATCTGAATAAGGAAGAGGAGGAGAGTGGGGAGGAAGAAAGGCGAGTACATTGTGAGAGGGAAGTGAACACGAGAGGAGAGTGGTATGGAAGGAAGAGCACGAGTTATCTTAAGAGGAAAGGCAGAGAGTTCCAGCAGTTCCCACAGACTCCATATGGAAGCAGAAGGTCATGAATCGTCAAAAATAAGCGTGGTGGCTCAGGAACACGTGTGCAACCAGTCACTTCACGCTCACGTAATCCGCGGTTTAACTCGGCCGTCCCACGCAACACAACACAGGAACACGAGATTGTAGCAGTGTTACCAGAGCGCTGTGTGTGGTGGTCTATTTCCAGCACGATGCATGGGGTTGACACGTTTTTAATACTGCAATACAAGTCCTGCAACACACGTGGATACTACTGAAGATATATTTTTACAACACTAAGTATGATATTTTGTTTTCTCGACAAACTGTAAGGCAGAAACATGAAGGTAATGTATCTTTAATGCTGCAACACATCAATGCAACACAGATGGACATCAGGCTGAAGCAATGCCATTACAACACTAAGCATGATGTTCTGTTTCCGACACAAACAATGCAAACACACGGAAACAAGAGGCTCTCACTATTGCGAACACAACAACACAGCCACTACAACACATACAAACGAAAGACTAAAACGCCCTCAATGCAACACTTACCGTGACATTCTGTTTACGACACACAAACACGACACAACACACAGGAACACTATGTTGACACTATTTCCAGCACATCTGCAATACCATCATAACAAGTCAGGACAGAAGACTGGCCCACCATTACAACACAAAGTACGTATACAACATTCTCTTTCCGACAAACCAACACAGATAAACATGCAGAAACACAAGGCTGGCACTATCTCCAACATTAATTCGTATTGCTAAATGGATACCTCACCTCCCCTCCCCTAGTGTCCTCGCTGCAAAGACTTTCTACTTACCCTTACTCTTCTGTCCACTTCTCTGATGCGAGAGTTAACCAGTATTCTTAATCATTCATTTAATTTTATGGTAAACTCTGGAACTCCCTGCCTGCTTATGTATGTATTTTCTCCCTCCTATGACCTGAACGCTTTCAATGGTGAGGTTCCGGGACACTTATCCTCCATTTTCTGACGATAGTTTCTGATTGTCTCTGAACTGGCACCTCTGTGGATCTTTTGTTATTATTGTTATTGTTGTTGTTACTATTGTTGTTGTTACTGTTGTTGTTGTTATTGTTGTTGTTGTCGTTGTTGTTACTGTTATTGTTGTTGGTGTTGCCCTTAGCAGGCGTCTCTTATATATAAAAGGAGAAAAACACACCTGCAACACGACCCAACACAATCACTACGCCACAAGACCACGAGGTTGAACCACCATCATTACAACGCTACACACGACACACTGTTTCCAGCACATCTCCAGCGCGCGTTTTAGGCGAGAGTGTTCAGTGTGCAACGAAAAACAAAAATATAAAAGCTCGCAACTCCCTGGAATAACAATTACGTGAGGCAACATGTAGGGCAAATTGTAGAACTGAGCAGATCACACGTGTCACATTTGAGAATATTCTTAATGACAGGAAAATACACACTTGGTACATTACATTATTACGTGCATTGCAATAATGTCTCTGTTCAGTCAATGCAGTGTGCGGGAGTCACGTCTGGAATGTAATGAATGACACTAGACTTTTCATGATATGCACTCTACGGAACCGAGTTTTCTCACTTCCTACATAAAAAAAAGGTTAGAATTTTCTTTCGTTATTCTGAAAAAAAGAATAAAAGAAAAGAGAAGAAAAATACTTTACCTACGTATTGAATTCCTTCAGGGAGAAATAAATCCTTTTAAAAACTAAACGACTTGTATACCTTTCGAAACTTTTCTCATATACATACAGACACACAACCTGCAAAAATAGATAAGCATTCCACAAAGTTTTATTTATTCATTATATTTCTTACACCTTAGACCAGTTCCTCCAGTAAAACCTCCGGAAAGGTCAGCGTCACGCCAGGTAGAGTGCGCAGCCGGGCAGGTGTGCAGCGTTTACCTGTGTGGCCGTGGCGGGGGAGTCATGCAAGGCTGTGGTGATGGATGGGCGAGTCCTGCCGAGCGACATGCGTTGGTCATTCATTCCTGTCCATTCCTTTCACTCGTTGTCTCAAGCTTCTATGTATGTGACCTTGTCCTCCTCCTCTTGTACTCTTCCTCTTTCTCTTCCTCGTTTATTGTTTGTAATACGTAAAGGAGGTAAGGAAATATTTGTTTTGTGATACATTTGTTTTCTTTAGCTCACTTTTCTTCTCATCGTCGTTCTTTTCTTGTATTGTTCTTTAAGCAGAAGTTCGTCTATTCCTCCTCCATTTTTGGTATGACTCCTTAAATTGGATTAGTGTTTTTCTTTAACTGATCCTTCTATGTTATTGTCCTCAGAGGCAGATTTTCCTCTATCTCTACTTCTCTTTCTTATTTAAGCACATTTTTTCCATTTCTAGTTTGTCGCTGAAGCAAATTTTCCTTTTCTTCTACTTATTATTTCTCTTTCCTCTTTCTTAAATAAAAAAAATCATCTTCTATTTCTAGTATGTCTCTCTCAGGTTGTCTTTCCTTTCCCTCTCTTCATTACCTTTCCTTCTTTAAGCAAATTCTCCTCTTACTACACATTTTCTCTCTACTCCTGTTATGGGCGTTCCCTCAGCAGGATTTCCTCTCTCCTCCACATCCTCTTACTGCAGAGTTAGTGCTTCCAACAGTAATTGCCGAAAACCTATCCATTAATTGCTCTCCAAACTGGTCCCGCCAATCCCGTGTTGTTATCAGAGCCACCCTCCCCAGCACGTGTGGACCACCTGCCCTCGCCTCACGCTCACGCTTATTTCGCATTCATCCCCCAGTCGGCAGGTTTTCCTTTTGCTTGCCAGACCTTATTACTGCCATTCGCCCAGTAATTAAATATCGCTCAGGCCGCAGGTAAAGGAACGCACATTAAGATTAAGAAACAATCCTGAATTTTTGTTGTGTTTTATTCGTTTGAGTGTTTTGTTGAGTGCAGGTCTTATCTTTCGCTTTTTCAACAGAAGTGGATGTAAATAAGAGTACCTGGTGATGAGTAAATGCAGGGATTTTGTTTATTTTTGTTCACTGTTATGTTTTTTTTTTTCGTGTTTTTTTTTTTTTTATACCATGTGGGCTTTTCACGGGAATTTTTGGGCTAAAGGGGATACTTTTTTGGGGTACCTCCTATCTAAAAGCCACCCGCTAGGAAACCGTTGCTCTGAGTGAGGAAGCCCAACCTATACTCGGACCGTGGACAGGATTCGAACCCGTGCGCTTGAAGACCTCTCGGACCCCAAAACACGCATGGTTCCACTGTACCACGGCGGCCCCTTAAATTTTATGGTGTTTATTTTTGTTCTTTTTGATATAAGTGGATGTAAATGCGTCAATACTCTGAATATGTGATGAAAAGATTCCCACTCTTTTTCTTGCGATAACGTTTATTTATTTAAGTGTCATTTTCAACATAAGCAGATGTAAATATTTGATGTTGAGCTTAAGGCAGGAGACAGAGTGAACAAAATAAGAACATGCGTTAAATAAATATTTCATAGAGGTAAGAGAAGGAGACAAGCTCGAGGCTACAAAACACAATATATGAGAGAAAACATTCCCTTAATTGCTCATGCCGCACACGAGATTGCAGTAATTGATCATTTACCTTCCGAGGCGCTTTTAGTATTTCCACGAAGGGGGGAAAAACCTCTTGAGTGAACCAGTGGAAGGGTGAAGGAGTGGAGATACTGGCAGGCTCAGGTGTTAGTTAGATATGTAAAGCTGCGCCCAGTCGACAAGCAGAGGTTAGTTTAGAGGCACTGTATGACATGTTCCTTGTTGGATGCTACAGATACATAAGTTTTTCTTTTTTTTATTTATACCATGTGGGCTTCTCACGGAAATTTCTGGGCTAAAGGGGATACTTTTTGGGGTACCTCTTATCTCAAAGCCCACCCGCTAGGAAACCGTTGCCCCGAGTGAGGAAGCCCAACCAACACTCGGACTGTGGACAGGATTCGAACCCGTGCGCTTGAAGACCCCTCGGACCCCAAAGCACGCATGGTTCCACTGTACCACGGCGGCGTTCTAAATATAAGGTGTATATTTTCTGTACGTGAAAAGGGATTCTGGCCAGTGGGTGTGTGAGTAGGAAAGTTTAAAAAAAAAGGGAAGAGAAGTGTCTTAAACTTGCCTCTTAAAACAAGTGAGATTAAAGGTAGGAGGAAGAAAGATCGATGCAGGGATTACTTGAGTTCCAAAAATAACTGAGTTGAAGAAATAAAGCAATACAGTACACATGCAACATACGAAATAAGTAAATAGATAAGCAGACAAATAAGAAATAACAGGCATGTAAACAGCAGGTATGAGGATATAACGTAGAAATTTGCCAAGAAAGCTACGTCTGAGTAAAAGCTGAAGATAATCAAGTTTAAAACACTGAAAACTCAAGTGCTTTTACTGCAATCAAATACAACACAGATAAAAGCCAGAAAGAAATGCGTTTAAGAGAGATACATAAGGTGGAGGTATTTTTACAGACCCAAATGTAGTTTACCAGGTGCATTTCAAGACACAGACCTTCATATCTTTACCCCATTCAAGTAAAAAAAAACAAAGAAAATAAAAGCTAAATATAAGACGGATATTTGAATGGATACTTGCGTGTGGCTGACAGGCAAATGCATTAAGTTCCAAGGCACAGAAGACCCTCATGTTTTTACCCCATTGAGATATAATAGAGAAGTAAAGTCGTGTACTATATAGCGTATCTTCGTGACTCAAGCGACGCCATCGAGAGGGCCGCCTAACAAATAACGCTGAGGAATGAATAGCAAGCATGAAATTTCGTATAAGTAAAAGAGTTCCTTGTGTTTTTACCTTTCTCCCAGGGCAACGCAGCTCCATTAAGCCTTTTACCGCTGCGATGGTCCCTTGCGAGCGATCAAAGCACTAGAAAATAAAAAACGCGAGGAAAATATAGAAGAGGAAGTTAATCTTGTTTTTTTTCTAGATGACCAAAATGCTTAAGGGTAATGCTAAAGTGTTTACTCGTTAAGCTATTACTTTACACGATAATCTGAATGGGAAAACTCACATACAATCTAATCTTTTCTAATCAACATCCAACAATTCAATACACTAGAAATGAAGTATGAAAAAAATAAGGAATGAATAAAAAAATAATAGATTTTGGTATTTCTATCCACAACGATTAGTGAAAATGGTAACAAAATAAGAAAAAATAAAAGAAAAGACATCCCAAAGTAGTTATCAGGGCTAATCAGTTACGGGTGGTGACGGGCAGGTGTGTGGCAGTGAGCGGTCCGTCCCACCACCCACCCACACCACTGCACCGCCCAGCCACTACACCGCCACAGTTCCCGGGAGATAAACTTGGATCACTGTAACTCAGCCGCGCACAAACTTAGGCAGTGAGTTAGCCAGAGTCGCTTAGTGGATGCGAGGAAACCAGGCCCCGTATTTGAACTAAGTTTATTCCACCGAGAACAAACAAGGAGAGAGAGAGAGAGAGAGAGAGAGAGAGAGAGAGAGAGAGAGAGAGAGAGAGAGCACCACACCCCTGTAACCACCCTGCCATCTATGTGCCACCCTATACCCACCCACCCACCCACACACACACACACACACACACACACACACACAATATTTTCACCAGCTTAAGTGTCCTACGTACCCAATATAAATAGTACATGAGTCCTCTCAGTTCTAAAGCGGCAAATGAAAAAGTACCAATATGTTTCGGTGCTCTTGTGTTAGTCTTGTGTTTCTCATAGTGACACCTTCGAAATATGCAAAAGAAAACGGGAGTCCAAACTGTAGCCACATTTTGGTATTCACGTGGTTTCTTAAATTTTGTTCCTTAAAATATGCAATGCAGAAGACGAAGCAAAATTTTAAGTACATTTCAGTATTCATGTGTTTACGAAAGTTTTTTTTAAGGTTACTAAAATCTTTGACCTATTAATAGAAGAATATTTTGTGTGAATCAGTTTGTATGAGACTGGATTTACTGATATTAAGCTGCATTTACACGTCTTATCAATTTATATTACATTAGATTAGGTAAGGTTAGGTTATGTATGTGACATTGGATTTATTCACGCTAAGTTGATTTTCCACGTATTATTGTTAGATTAGATTAGGTAAGGCTTGGTTATGCTTACTGTTATTGTTATTCAGGTGTGGCTAGGTTAGGTTAAGTTCAATCAAAATTATACTAGGCTTAACGTTAATTCATGTGGTGTTCGATCGCCTATAATTGACTTTTCCGCCTTAAACCTATTCCCAGATACTGCTTCCTTATCTGCTTCAACTCCCTCACCTGTGCCGGCCATCCATCTTACTTTGATCCTATTACTTCCTCACCTGATTTACTGTCTTCGCGGTGAAGATTAAAAGGCTGCATTCCTTGAAGAGCGAAGATACGTGTGGGGTGAATTAGCAAAGGTGTTGGAAGGCACATGCAAGACTGGGAGGGAAGGTGTAAATTGAGATGCAAGAAATGATGAATTGTTAAGAGGTTTTACTGGTTCTAGAAGTTTAATTTACTAACATTTTTACAGTACATTTAATTTTTTTTCTATTTTTTTGTTCTGCTCAGCTATTTTGTTTATTCCTGTCTCTCTCTCTCTCTCTCTCTCTCTCTCTCTCTCTCTCTCTCTCTCTCCTAGTAGATGCATTTTTTCATCATTATGCACACTTTCTATTTTTTTGTTCAGTTTAGTCTCTCTCTCTCTCTCTCTCTCTCTCTCTCTCTCTCTCTGCGTTAGTAGTAGTTAGAACCAAAACCTCAATACGCACAACGGAGGCTGTGAATAACATGTTTGTTTTTACTCCTTCCCCAGCGCCCTTCGTAAAACGGGAACGTGTGCGTGGCGGAGGGGGAAGCCGCGCCCCTTTACTGCCGCCACGCCCGTAACACTTCATAGGGTAAATAAGCATCAACTCTCGCCCTTCATCCCGCGTGGTGCAAAGTTTCCCTCTCTCCTTCCTGGCCCGGTCTGTCGATGATCATTACGGCAAGCTGCTGGGGGTGATGGTGGTGGTGGTGGTGGTGGTGGTGGTGGTGGTGGTGGTGGTGGTGGTGGTGGAAACTGTTGTTGTTGTTGTTGTATTGGTAGTAGTAGTAGTAGTAGTAGTAGTAGTAGTAGTAGTAGTAGTAGTAGTAGTAGTAGTAGTAGTGATGAAGATACGGTTTTCATCTCTTCTTACAACTACTATTGCTATCACTACTACTACTACTACTACTGCGTTACTACTACTACTACTATTACTACTACTATTACCATTATCACTACTACTACTACTACTGCTGCTACTACTACTACTACTACTACTACTACTACTATGACTACTACTGAACAACAACAACAAGAACAACAACACCAACACAAGCAGCACCATCCAAAAGAAGCAACACGCTCTGAGAGTTCCGCTAAATCTATTTACTATAATTGAGTTAAAAACAGAGTAATGAATTAAGCGACGGCTATTTTAATTCCTCACTGCCTTTTATCACTTTATACTATTTAATTTTTGGATATAAACGCCAAAAAAAAAATATATATACAAAAACGCAAAACTATTAATACATACAAGTTTTTTCTGTGGGTTTTTCTGGGGGGCAATTATGCAATTTTTATATATCTATTTCTATTTTTGCCATTTCTTTTATCGGTACTTGTTCAATCCCTTTTACATAGGGAAGATAAGTAATTTTTTTTTGCATTTTTTTTGGGAGTATTCAGCCACTCTCTTTAATACTGAGAAGGGAATAGATAGTTAACTTATTTTCATTGAGGATATATATATATAGACGTCAGGTACTGTGCGTGGCAGGTGTAAGCAGGTGAAATAAGTGTAGGATATGCCCTAACGCAACCCCACAGCAAGCAGAACAGGAGCCGCGACCTTCTTCAGGCAGCTAAGCCCTTAACAACACCTGCCACCAGCTGCCCCTCGCCTATACTACATTATAATCACACGGTAATCTTACAATTTCCACACAGCGCCGCCTAAACAGAAACGATCCTTTGCACGAACATTTCAATTAGTGCATTAACTATAATCCCCACGCGAGCACCGGCCGTCTACTCCATCATCTTTGTTTCAACGTAGAAAAAAGAAAGAAAAAGGAAAAGAAAACCTCGCGCCTTTGAAACATTTCCTTTGGTGCGAGTTTGGCCGGAGATTCATTAAAACCCGCGGAACCAATTTACATTCCTAGTTTATCAGCGTGGTTTATGGGGACCTTCAGGCGAGGCTAAAACAGCGCCTTGATTACCGCTGGTCGAGTAAACAGAGGAGGAGGCGGAGGGACCCAGAGGCACACCAGTCTTCGCCGCGGGTCAATATTAATCAGGGAAAGCGATAACTCCTCTTCTTCTTAATCTTCCTTTCCGCTCGTCCCTTTTAGACGCTTCCTCTTCCTTCCTCCTCGTATTATTCTTACCTCCCTTACTCTCCTGTGCGTCCTACTTTATTTTACACGCCCCGCGACCTTGTTATTCTGACTCCATGCGTCACTCGGGCCCATTAATTCACTCTTGTTTACACCGATCCCGTGGCGCCTCCTTCGTGTCGGCGGCTGGGCAACGCACGCGACCCCCGCCAGCGCTGAGTGGCCGGGATTATAATGGCGGACCAACCAGTGGCACGTCGACCCCTGAATATCTGAGTGTCCTGAAAACAAAACACAAGCGCTCAGTTTGCCGTGCGTGGCTTCAAAATTTCGCGTCCATTTCCGCAGATTTTCGTGTTGTCGATTGTTGTTAACTCGAGGCGCGAATTTGCCGCAGGTGAATTAAATAATGACAGGAGCTTTGTGGCGTAATGGTTTTAAGGCGTCAGCTGATGGACAGGTTGGTGCCATAATGAGCGGTCTGGTGGGTTGTGGCGCCGCCTTCGGGACACGCTGGCGTCATCCATATTGTGTTCTGACGGATTAGGAATTCAGGATGACCCGCTGGTAATTTACAAGCAGCATGTTACAGCACAGGCAGAAAGACAGCCAGGTACACTCTTAGAATTGTACGTAACACAAATTTACGAGTGTTTTGGCAGAGTGTGATAGGCTAAAATAGGCAGGAAAGCCTGATGTTTTCTTCCCGCTTCCTTTACACTTTTATATTCTTCTACTGGAATTTTACCTCAAAAGCCGCCGTGGTACAGTGGAACCATGCGTGCTTTGGGGTCGAGGGGTCTCCAAGCGCATGGGTTCGAATCCTGTCCATGGTCCGAGTGTAGGTTGGGCTTCCTCACTCGGGGCAACGGTTTCCTAGCGGGTGGGCTTTGAGATGGGAGGTACCACAAAAAGTAGCCCTTTAGCCCAGAAATTCCCGTTAAAAGTCCACATGGTATAAAAACAAAAAAACTCAGATTCAGTTCCCGCGCCAAGAGATACAGTATTAGACTAAACCATCAATAGAAACTCCGGAAAGATGAGGTAAAGTGAAAAGAGACACGCCAATAGAGAGACATTGAAATAGAAGAAAAGAGAAAACCTTAATACAAGTAGAAGTCGTCGGTGGTACTAACTTGATAAGCAGGTAACTAAACCATCAACAAAACTCCGGAAAGATGAGGTTAGGTGAAAAAAAGACACGCCAATAGAGAGACATTAAAATACAGGAAAACATTAATATAAGTAGAAGTCGTTGGTGGCGAAACCTGATAAATATAACTAATTGAATGCAAACCTAATTAGACTCGCTAATAAAAAGATAGAAGAATACATAGAACGAAGGACAGGAAGACGTGATAGACTCGCTAATAAAAACAGAAAAGAATACATAGAACGAAGGACAGGAAGACGTTACCAGACAAATGAATTAGGTAGCATACATTATGAAAGAATTATATACCAAAACGATATTAAATCCTACAAAAAAAAAACACCATTACGTATTACCTAAGAGGATTAACTGAAGAATACTTGACCCCTTAACTTTTTATCCCTTCACTCACTGCACGGAAGCCTACAAGACACACCACACAAAGCTACAAGGCGTGCAGTTACAAGGCAATGCACTCGACAAGAACAGCAACAATATCCAGAGAAACGTCTTATTCTTATGCTATAACTTTAGTATCTCATAATTCATAAGCATGGAGAGAGAGAGAGAGAGAGAGAGAGAGAGAGAGAGAGAGAGAGAGAGAGAGTGCGCCAGCGATGTTCCCTGTCACAAAGGATCAGATTACTAATGATCATCCAAAACCACATCTTCCACTCTCTCTCTCTCTCTCTCTCTCTCTCTCTCTCTCTCAAAATAGCATCTGAGCTTGAATGGATCTTTTCTGACGCCAATTAATCACACGCCTCGTAGTACAAATAGTATATCTCAATTAATAAAACAAAGGCAAACATGAAGCAATAAGACACGACTAAGAGTGGATCAACAAACCATGAACGAGGGAGAATTATAGAAATACTGTATTAAAAGTACTGTTATGTTCACTAATAGACTCTGGGAAGGAGGAGATTTGAAGGCCGTCATTCACTCTTCGCATATATAAAAAACAATAAAAAGACAAAATATTATACTAATTGATATAAGTAAAATGCACTATCATAGTCATTAGAATTTTAATTTGTACAGTCCCCGTCAAAAAGGAAAAAAATTAGGATCATCTGTCTACACACACACACACACACACACACACACACACACACACACACACACACACACACACACACACACACAAATAATTAAGCAAAAATAAAATAAATAAAAGGACAGGACAAGTAGATATTAACATAAATAAGTGAAGTCTATTTATTCCACAAGTATCATGCGAATACAAATTGGTGATATTTGTGTGCATGTGAACGCAGATCATGCATGGCTAGAAATAGTGTTCGCCTCACCAATACAGCGGTAAACAGGGGGAGGAGGACAAAAAAATAGACCCGTATTTTTTCACCACGTATTCCTGGTTAGTAGTCGAGCAACGTGCCTCACTCACGCCTCCTGTTCTGGTGTTTTTGTCTTAATCCGATAGTCTTTTCCTAGCGACGGTGTCCTTGGAGGGTAGTTTAATCAGAGGTGCGTTAAAGTGAGTGTAAGCTTGGTTTTTCGACTTGTGACTGACTTTACTGCTGTTTATACCGCTAGTGCTACAACAAATACTACAATTACTACTGATATTCTACCAGCAGCAGCAGAAAGCAACAACAAAACAACTGCTGCTATTGTTACTACTACTGCTCCTTTTATTTCTACGAAAACTAATAAAAAAAAATACTACTATTACTACTACTACTACTACTACTACTACTACTACTATTACTACTACTACTACTACTACTACTACTACTACTACTACTACTACTACTACTACTGCCACAACAACAACAACAACAACTACTACTATACTACTACAACTGCTATCTGTACGATCTCTACCGTTATCAGATGTTGACACACACACACACACACACACACACACACACACACACACACACACGTTCAAATACGAATTCACATCAGACCATTTGTAATCATTCCTCACAACAGTTACAAATAATCCTTCCCAATAAAAAAAAATAAAAGGTAAAAAAATCAGGTTTCTCTCTCGGTAATTTGTAGAATTTTGTCAGTGACGATAATTTTTCTCCCATCCCACACAATGTACATAGTTCAGTTCCACTCTCCATCAGAATTAAATTAAATGGTTTTACGGAGCGGGAGCAGGCTGGCGGCGAAGGAGTGGGCGTCAGTGGGCACGAGTGGGTTGACTGGCTCACAAAACGCCCACTACTTATGGCTGAGGGAATGTTGTCCTCTCAATTAACCATCATCATCATCATATTATTATTACTATTTTATCATTACTATCATTATTTCTATTATGGGTAACATCACGAGAAGTACGCCGTAGTGGTAATGTATTGGTTGCCGTAGCAGTATTATATTGCTATTGTAGTAGTGGTGGTAGAAGTGACATGAATAGAAATTATAGTTACCAAAAATTACATTACTTGAGAGAGAGAGAGAGAGAGAGAGAGAGAGAGAGAGAGAGAGAGAGAGAGAGAGAAAGTGGAACCCTATATATAAATAATGAAACAATAAACTGAATAACACATTCTCAGACATGTCCCGTGTGGTCTAGTGGCTAGGATACGCGGCTCTCACCCGCGAGGCCCGGGTTCGATTCCCGGCACGGGAAGAAAAAGTTTTGGTGGCGACGTTGGCGCGTTTCTATATATATCGGCAGCCTGCATGTTGTGACGCCGCCCACTCCACCCACACTGCGGGGGAGAGTACAGGGTGGGGTGATGGAAGTGGCGGGGGTGTAGCTCTCCCTTCACCCCGCGGCTGCATTCCCGCTCACTCTCATTTATAAAGAATATCGTGATTCACCAAAGGGAAAATCATTAACAGGAAAGTTCTGATCTATTTATCACTGTTAATTATAATTCGTAAAACCCCACACACACACACACACACACACAAGCGATTTTTTTACGCATTGGTCCCAAGAATGTCATGACAGAACAAATAATACAGCAGCAACAGCATTTGAACTCAGGTGTAACACAACGCTACGTTATGTCAAGTCTGTACGAGGAGGAGGAGGAGGAGGAGGAGGAGGAAATCTGTACCCTTGAGTATCTCCTGAAGGGAAGCTCAATACTGTTCTCCTTTTTTTTCGATTTCCTTTTTTCCTTTCCTCGTATAAAATGGGAGAGAAACAATGAAGCAAAAAAATGGAAAGGAAACACACACACACACACACACACACACACACACACACACACACACACACACACACACACACACACACACACACAGCAAAACACCACAAAACGCACCATATTTCAGCGCTGCTCAGCTCCAATGTATGAAATATTTCCACCCATAAATATTCCATAGACGAGCAAAGGCTGGGATGAATGGCCCTTATCTAATACACACTAATAACAAACCGATAACAAAACATTATTATTTATTTCCCCAGAGTTCCTATAATTAGCGGACACCTGTAATCACTCACTGCCCCGGAAAATATGTCCCTTTCAATCTATTTCAATTTACGTCATAGAAAAATTAAAACAGCGTATCGAAATATCATAATGTTGAGTCCCTTTCTTTGGCTGCTGATGCGCGTGATAGTCTGTGTTTTAGATGAGCAAGTGGGTGACATGGTTAAAGAGAAATGAAATAGGTGGTTCAAGTTTTTATTACTCCATCCAATCCTTCATCGGTAACTGATGATCTTGTAAATGCATCTAATTTTACACGGCGTTTTTATTTATCTATTTATTTTTTCTATAAAGCTTAACCCCTTCAGTACCATGACGCGTTTTCATATTTATTCTGCTTACTATTTGGTGATTTTATACTTTTTTCAGAAACTTATGTGGGGATTAAAATATTGAAGACTGTGCATTAATCTTCTGACCTCCATAGACCCTTCCTAATGTCAAGAAAACAGTATAATCACACCCAAACTCGTAGTAAAAAAGTGTCCCAGTACTGAAGCTAGGATGAAAGTGCCTCCAAGCAACGAGGGAGAGTTTTCTAAGACGACCGACCATCTTGAAGTCACACCAGCCAGTGCAAGGTCTCGCGCCTAGGCCAGTATTAAAAAACGCTTTGTTCTCTAACCATTACTGTATTTTCAAACACCTCAAGGGTTACTAACCGAATCCTCTTGTTGATAATGTGAAAATCTCGTTAATCTATCACTAGAAGCGTAAAAATCTCCTTGAAAACTCTAGTTGATAACGTAAAAATCTTGTTAATCTGTCAATACAAGCGTAAAAACATATTTTTATAACGCTTGTTGATCATGAATAAATTATTAACAGACAACATAACCGTGAAAAATTCTTGAAAATCCATAATTTCAACAACAGCCTTTTCAATATGGTGAAGGTGCGGGGAACAAGCGCTTCAGAGTAAGGTCACTGAAGGCAATACTAAGCGTTAGGCAGCTGTCTAGTCATCTCACACCTCGCGGCCTTGATGCAGCCTCCTAATCAGGCCCATCAGATCACGTGAGGCGGGTGATAAGGCGAGGGGAGGGCTGGCGGGGAGGATGGTCGTCTGCCATGCCCAGAGAAAGCCAGCAGCTGGGGAATACTAAAGCAGGACATGAATTCAAGACGTGATCCTACTAGATCTGTTGTGTGACACTCTTGTCCTGCCGGGAGTGACTGATGGCGTGGCGCGCGGTACTTCCCTCTGCCATTCAATCACTACTACTACACTACTACTACTACTACTACTACTACTACTACTACTACTACTACTACTACTGCTACTACTACTACTCCTACCAATACCATCACCAGTACTACTACTTGCTACTAATGCTACAACAATTAATATTGTTGCTACTTTTACTACCACTACTATTACTTGAGACAAACTTATTTGCATTAACAACTACAGCTACTATTGCTGCTGCTACTGCTCTCTTATCCAAAACTCTAACGTGTATGCACGTATGTGTGTTTTAAATCAGTATCACGATCGCTTGCTTCTCTTATAACATTCCTAGTAAAAAATCCATTACACTTACTTTAAAGAAAGTTTAACATAAACAAATTCAAATAAACACTAAGTTTCCCAATAATGTATGTCCCATGTGGTCTAGTGGCTAGGATACCTGGCTTTCACCCAGGAGGCCCGGGTTCGATTCCCGGCATGGGAAAAAATTTTCCTTCCGCATTTTTCTCCCATTGGTCTAAGTCACCTTTATCGTATATGAATACTAGCACTACAGAATACTTATGTTTTCACTATAAGCATCCTTAATTTTAACACCATAAACGTAATTAACTTTAACGCATCTCACTTCTATACTGAGCACTCACCTGTCCTGTCCTTACACACCTGTATGTACACACCTCTCCCAACCTGTGTCTGCTCAGGTATATCGCTAACCGGTGAGCCGAGCATAACAACAACACACGCTAATGAACATACAGGTAAGCGTGCAGGGCAGGTGCGTCCTTTCTCAATTACCTGCTTACATACCGTTTCCTATTTCATTTTAATCTATCCATCCATTCATTAACCTTTGCATCTAGCTATTCATCTGTCTATATACCAATGTAGCAATATATATCCCTGCATGCAAAGGTAAATAATGGTGATAACAGTAGTAGTAGTAGTAGTAGTAGTAGTAGTAGTAGTAGTAGTAGTAGTAGTAGTAGTAGTAGTAGTAGTAGTAGTAGTAGTAGTAGTAGTAGTAGTAGTAGTAGTAGTAGTAGTAGTAGTAGTAGTAGTAGTAGTAGTAGTAGTAGTAGTAGTAGTAGTAGTAGTAGTGTATAACGCAAATTTCAGGTGTAGCAATTAAACAAACATGTGATTAATGACCAACAATCCAGTCAGGGCAAACAAAAGCAGCCAAGATAAAAAAAATATATATCTCATACTTTAAGAAATTAGGGACGGAAGGACTGGCTTCTATTTTTAGCCCTCAGATCTCTGCCAACCAAAGGGATCAATAAGGGCGTCTCAGCCAGCTAATCAATGGCCGAAAATAACCCTTATGGATGAAGATGTAAATAAGGCCATTCACTCCCTCCCGCCTCTTGCATATTCGATGTACACGTGCAGGTTTTAAATTGAATAGAATGTATATCACTGGAATACATGCAGATATATTTCATTAGTAGAATTTCTCATCGGTAAGAGCAACTTATTTCACGAGATATTTTTAAATCCAGACTCATTTCTGTGTATAATAAATCATTGTTTGAGTGGTGTTCTCTCTCTCTCTCTCTCTCTCTCTCTCTCTCTCTCTCTGGGAAGAACGATATGATATTAAGCTTATCTGGATTAACAAATCAGAGCCCAAACAAGTGACACACACACACACACACACACACACACACACACACACACACACACACACACACACACACACACACAGCAAACAACACGAGTTTTGAGTCAATGTATTGAACTTCACGACAGTAAATATAAACTTCTCCATTTGCTCTGCCTCCAACAACTACTACTTTTCGTGTTCCTCCTCCTCCTCCTCCTCCTCCTCCTCCTCCTCCTCCTCCTCCTCCTCCTCCTCCTCCACCACCACCACCAGTTTCACTAAATTGCACAAATAAAGCCACTTGAATCACAGGTGAAAAGACTCGAACCGGTGATCATCAGTTTCTGACAACACTGAAAAAACCAACATGTCACTATTGGATGAAGAAGGATGAAGGAAGACCGACAGACTATTATTCTCTCTCTCTCTCTCTCTCTCTCTCTCTCTGCTAAACTAACAATTTTTTTCAGAGTTTATTTTTAAGATTATTTTCTCTTTTATTTTTATTTAAACGACACCTAAAATACCGTAATAGTCCCAGAAATTCTCTCTCTCTCTCTCTCTCTCTCTCTCTCTCTCTCTCTCTCTCTCTCTCTCAGGGGCCTTGCCATTATTCGCTTCAGCATTGTGGATAATCCTTTGGTCCTTCCGTGCATTTATTGGCGCATTGAGCTCATACATTTCCGGGATTTAGAAGAGATTAATCATTCCGCAATCCCGCACGTTTGTCTTTCAATTTGCGATGATTTACTGCGTGGATTTTGGCCTGGTGATAGTCGAGGCTGGAGTGAGTTATTATTTTTTTCTTTTTCTATTTTTTTTATTTATGGTTTTGCCTTTGAATAAATATGTACCTATGTAACTTCTATCTTTCTCTCTATCTATCTATCAGTTTGTCTGTCTATCTATTTTTTACTTATTTTATTTCTTTTGCTTCTTGGTAAGTGTGTTCCTATATATAACTTTTGTCTATTTTATCTGTTTATCTATCAATTTTCAGACTCTTATTCTTTAGTTTTTCATTTATTTTCATGGCTTATTTTGTACGTTATTCTTTTTTTTTTTTTATTTATCTTTTTTTTTTTTTTTTTTGGTATATATTTTCAAGTTTCCTTTTGTTAGTTGAAATTTACTCGTTGGTTGGACGTGTTTGCTGCCTTGTGTGTGTGTGTGTGTGTGTGTGTGTGTGTGTGTGTGTGTGTTTGTGTACCGTGGAGACACACACACACACACACACACACACACACACACACACACACACACACACACACACACACACACACACACACACACAGGCGTCAGAATAAGAGTAACGACGCAACAAAAACTAGACGGAAAACAATAATACAAAAGTCACAAGATAAAAAATAGCGTAAAAAAAGAGAAAAGAAAAATCCCTTAGAGTGTGCAAGAGGGTCCACACTTTTATTATTATTTTTAGCCCTCTCCCGGAGCACACCTCTGTCCAGTGTCCAATTGTTCGTGTTAGCGGCAATGTCCCGTCGCCTTCGTGCCTCGTGACCGCTCACTTCGCTGCCAAACCTTCTACTGATGGAATATTTTTTTTTAGAGAGAAGCAAATATAAACTACGAGACCATTTTTTTTACTCGTATATATTCACTTTAGGAATTTGCATTTTTTTCTAATACTGAATAGAAGATGAAAAAAAGTAATGTTTCTATCTACGTTCCGTTTAAATATATTCAGTACTTGATTTCGTATTTTCGTCGCGTTCCATAAGACAAAAATGTAATTCAGGTACAAATCAGGGAGAAAATACTTTGTCTCCGCTGTCTTAATTCGCACCCAAGAAACCTGAGCGGGGAAGGAGGAGGAGGAGGAGGAGAAGAAAGGAGGAGGAGGAGGAAGAGGAGGAGGAGGAGGAGGAAGAACAAAACTATATGGCATGAGAAAAAATAACGACTTGTGTGTGTGTGTGTGTGTGTGTGTGTGTGTGTGTGTGTGTGTGTGTGTGTGTGTGTGTGTGTGTGTGAACGTTCATCCGGTATTAAGAGAGTATTCAAGTGTAGTATACCACATTAAGCTCAATCTCCTCACTCACCGACCACACTCTCAGTTTCAAAATAGCTCGCCAGTGAAAAGGCAACAATAAAGTAGTAGTAGTAGTAGTAGTAGTAGGAGGAGGAGGAGGAGGAGGAGGAGGAGGAGGAGGAGGAGGAGGAGGAGGAGGAGGAGGAGGAGGAGGAGGAGGAGGAGGAGGAGGAGGAGGAGGAGGAGGAGGAGGAGGAGTATTATAATAGTATTATTATAGTAACAACAACAACAACAACAACAACAACAACAACAATAGCTACTACAACATCAACTACAACAGCAACAGGAATAAAAACATTAAACCAACATGAAAAGGTGTCGAAGGATTCAGTGAGTTAAGACACAGGTACACACAGGTAAACCACGGCCCGCCGACCCTAAATTAAGGTCCAGCTTGTCCCTCCCCGCCCTCACCTGGTGGCACCTTCACCTTTACTCCAGGTGAAAAGCAACGACCTAACTGTGAAGGCTTAAAGTGTGTGTGTGTGTGTGTGTGTGTGTGTGTGTGTGTGTGTGTGTGCTTCCCTTAAATCACGCCAATACAAAGGGATTCTCCGTTATCTGTTCTGTTATTTATTGGTTTGATCTTAAAAGTTTAGAAACGAGGTATCAAATTTTCAAGTATCAATGTTTTTCTTTCGGGATGAAGGGATGAGTGGAGATTGAAATGTTTCACTGGTGGTAGTAGTAGTAGTAGTAGTAGTAGTAGTAGTAGTAGTAGTAGTAGTAGTAGTAGTAGTAGTAGTAGTAGTAGTTGTAGTAAAAGGAGGTAAAAGCAAAACTAGCAACAAAAAACAAGAAAAAATAACTTAAGAAAACATAACAAATATATAAAACTCATTAGGAATACTCGCAAAGCTCTCCCTTCCCATGCCTAGGTTCCCATTCCTCAGCCTCCCACACTTGCCACCATGCCTTCACCCCGCCAGGAGAACCAGGAAACACTCAACACACAGGAACAATACACTCACCTTTCTTTCTCAGGTGACACAACTGTACACGGGAGCCCTCTCTTCGTTGGACCTTCTTACTGACTGCACGAACGGCGTCTGCAAAGAGAAAATGTACTGTAATTATGAAAAGAAATGATGTCACTCCGTCTTTAGTTATATGACCATCTCCGCCAGACAGACAGATATAT
>NC_059277.1:1557500-1570000 GCF_017591435.1 Portunus trituberculatus
GGTTTTATTTAATCAAACTAAGTGATTTTGAAATAATTCTGTAATGACTAACTTTTACTTAACATTCCGCTCGCTTTTGATATGAATGTAAACTTGGATGAACAAATTAAAACAAATAAATTATGCCTACAGGCGCTATAGGCCATAAAAAAAAAAAAAAAAAACTCGAGGGGTTGAGGCCTCTCTTTCCCGGTGTGTGGAGTGTGTTGAGGTCTCTGTCCTACCCGAAGATCGGTCAATATGAACTCTAAGTTTGCTCCGTAATGGGAAAGGTTAGCTGGGTGAATTACACACACACACACACACACACACACACACACACACACACACACACACACACATTTATGATCACAGGGAATATCTCACAAGAGGCTGGCTGCAAGTGCCACACTGTAGTAACTAGCGAATAGCCAGCCACGCCTCACTTGCTCGCCAAAGTTTTCCTGGAGTACAAGTTTGAGCGTCACAGCATCACCGTCTGTTCTTATGATGCATATGATATAATTGTAAATGATTCAAACACATAACAAAGAAAACTAAAAAATAAACCAAAAAACCACCTATATGAAGCCTCTAATAGGACCACACACACAAATAAAGCAATATAACTAAACCAGAGTACTCATCAAGCAACAAGAGCAATGAAGCGAAACAATTTCTCTCGCTGTCTAATTAAACAGGTTCAGTAAGGATCATATGCTTGACGGAGGGACACGAGAGAAACTGAGTAGGAGAGGCTGTATCGACAAGGCTTATTTGTGACTCCGTACCAGAGTGAAGCAACAGGCGGGAGGAGACTGTGGATGAGGCTGCAGGAGACTAGCGGTATTCTCTCTCTCTCTCTCTCTCTCTCTCTCTCTCTCTCTCTCTCTCTCTCTCACACACACACACACACACACCTTCCAACACTTACCATTAGCGCACAAAAGGAAACAGCAACACACCCAGATCAACTTCACAAGTTCACACGAGTCACAGGCAAGAGAGGTCGTTGCTGTAGTTGAGGAAGCAGCTGTTACCAAATGCCCGAGTGAGTTGCCAGTTACCAGCGTGTCATGAGTCTTCCCGTTGACAAGATTTACCCATTTTTGAAAGGCCTTGGAAGCATTCCCGGTGAGAGACCAAAGCGTTTCTGAATAAGAGCTTAAATAATTGCTCATATCTTTGACACATTTGTGGTAGCAAGTGTTCATGTGTGTGTGTGTGTGTGTGTGTGTGTGTGTGTGTGTGTGTGTGTGTGTGTGTGTGTGTGTGTGTGTGTGTGTGTGTGTGTATGTGATCAAAGGAATTAAGAGATTTTTAAGTGGATAGATTCTACTTCCATCATCATCCTTACCAACACTACAACCACTCTCTCTCTCTCTCTCTCTCTCTCTGTGACAGTACCCTACATGTTACTGAAATTATTACGTGCTTTGATTCCACCACGAACGAACACAAATGTCACACGAGGAACGAAAACCGCAGATTACCATACCAAACAACACACCACGCCAGACACACACCACGTCATGCCACACGCCACAACATACCCCCCTCTACACGCTTCACACACCACCACACGCCATACACTAAACGCCACACCACACGCCACGCTACACCATACCACACACACAGACACACCACACAAATCTCACTCCCTCGTATCTCAAAATAAAACTGGGCCGTGTCTTCAAATACAGCCAGCGTCGCATTTTTCACTCCACTTCACTCGACTGATCATAATTCACAAGGGTTGTTAGTATCGCCGGAATCTTTCACGCGGCTGTCTGCACAAGGTAGCGCTGGCGAAGTACTCTGGTTTGAATTAAGCCGTGGTTGGCGACTTTCGTTGGCTCATAGCTCGTGTTTCATGGCACTTGATGTTGTTCCCTTCACTGTGGTGGTGGTCTTTGTCTCTGTGTGTCTTTGTCAGCCTGTCTCTCTGTATCTGTCTCAGTTTCTCTTTAACACACACACACACACACACACACACACACACACACACACACACACACACACACACACATACACCAGAATAGAAGCACATACGCTACACGCTCGCTAAAATCATAAAAGAATTATTATAAACCGTATTCAGAGAGAGAGAGAGAGAGAGAGAGAGAGAGAGAGAGAGAGAGAGAGAGAGAGAGAGAGAGAGAGGTTAGTGAAATCCAAAAAAAAATCGGGGAAACTCTTAGATTTATTCGCAAAGACACATTTTCCCCCGAAATGAAAGTGGCCCATTATCGGGTTCCCGTAACTCAGAGACCGCTCGAAAACTTGGCTGCCCGCATTTACATACTGGCCACAACGCGTGATCCATAATCGATAAGGAATTCCTGCCGCACTGCTAAGGTGATCCAAAGAAGGCACAGAGGGACGCGGAAGCAGAGGAAGCCATAGGAACAAGGCGTGATTATACTGCCTTACGGATACAATTAGGTAGTTATGTAAGAAATTGGTGGATGACTGAGCAGAGTCGGTATAATCAAGTTGTTAGTGCCGCGTCAATAGTGGTGTTTAGAGAATTAGGTATAAATAAGGAATGAGAACGATAAGTGGATGGAAGTGGGTACGTTTGATAAAGGAACTGGCACGTGTACAGCCGGTGTTGTTTCTTGTAGCTTGTCTTTCTTCAGTGTTGTCGTGATCTTGTGATTGTGTTGTGGGTAGGTGTAAAATGATATGCCATACTGAACTCTTCCCCACTTTTAGTATTTGTATATACGTATGTATGTAATTATGTATATATTTATGGATGTATATCTTCTACTTATAGAAATGTACCTTTAATATTAATACTCAGCTCTACCATGTTTAATGTCTTTTTCTTCTGTTCAGTCTCTAGTTCATTGACTGCTGAGGATTAATTGCAGAAATTCCTAGAAGACTGTCAGATCAGAAGACTTGAAAGTGAAGTAAAAAGAGAAAAAACCTCAAAACAGTTGAAAGACAGAAAATGTTACTCATATTCTGAACTTCCCTAGGCTATAATAAGCTGAAGTACATTACGTTAAACTACTCGTAAATCAAAATAAAACCGAAGAAAAAATGAACCTAACTTAACAAAAAATACACAAAAAGCTTACGTTACCTTTCCTTTCATTATTTTTTTTTAATCTTATCTCTTTTCTTATATCCTCTTTCCTCACGTAACGCCACCTCACCTCACGTCACCTCACATAACCTCAGCTTACGTAACCTAAACTCATCTAACCTAACCTAACCTCACCTCACCTAAATTTATCTCACATCACTTCACTTCACCTAACCTCACCTAAGCTAACTTGACCCATTCCGAGAGTCTGCTATGTGTTGGTGGTGGAGTCTCTGCACGTGTAATTAGCCGACTGGTTGGTTGACTTGACGCACGGTGACCAATAGGCAGGCAGTGTGTGGTCACGTGATCTTGAGGTTAATAAAGTGCTATGTTACGTTTGAATGTTCATTGTTTATTTCTTATTATATTTGTTTATGCTTTATTCGAGTTATTTGGTTTGTGTCATTATTTCTATCTCTCTCTCTCTGTCTATCTGTCTGTCTGTCTATCTGTCTGCCACCCCTACACACACACACACTCTCTCTCTCTCTCTCTCTCTCTCTCTCTCTCACTAATCAGAGCCCAGACACCGCACACCTGGCCGCCGCACCTCCGCCAAGGGACACAGGTAATCTTGTGCAATAACACAGAGAGACACTACGTCTGCCTCGCCCCAAATTACAAGACTCGCCTAATGTATATGAAGGAGTCGTACACACCACATCTCCTCCCTCTTGCTCCTCCTCTTTCTCCTGCTGCTGCTGCGTCTGTTACACCTGCAGCTCATAATTCCAGGTGTGTTCCTATACCTTAGTGAGACACACGTGGAGGTGCATTATTGTTTTTCTTCTTTTTTGTTAAGGTTATGTGATGGTGAGACTCTTAATTTAGTTCTCATTACTGTGGTTTGGTTATTCTCATGTTGTGTTGTCGTGGTTAGGTTGTGTCTCAGGTCTCAGTGATTTGGTTATCTTCCTGTTGTGTTGTGCGTTGGGTTGTGTCTCAGGGCTCAATCTTTGATCTTTAACAGCTTGTATCTCAAAATTATCTTTGTTACGTACATGTTCAAGCTGGATCTCCTACCAAAATTAATTGGAATTCTTTAATTTTTTTTTTCTGGAAAGAGAAAATAAAAAGGCCAAGAACTGTGGTTGAGAAATAACAGTATGTTTGATAGAAAATTAATATCCTTGAAGAAAAAAATAAAAGCTTTTTCTTACGTTCTTTGAAAAAAAAATCACCTAAAAATGTTTTTAAGTATCAAAGGAAAAAAATGTATGACTAAAAATTTTTTTTTTTCTATTTATATCCTGTGGGCTTTTCACGGGAGTGTATGGGCTGAAGGGGATACTTTTTGTGGTACCTCCTATCTCAAAGCCCACCCACAAGGAAACAGTTGCCCCGAGTGAGGAGGCCCAACCTGCACTTGGACCGTGGACAGGATTCGAACCCTTGGAGACCCCTCGGACCCCAAAGCACTCATGGGTCCACTGTACCACATCCATCTAAAACCTAACCTTTCGCAGCTCCACCCACTCACCCTCACCATAAAGTAACACATTTGACCTTTTATCTTATTCCCTTCGTTTGTATATTTATGATAATTCGCTCAATGGGATTGGGAAGCGTGTAGGCCTGGGGGTGGATAGGCCTGAGTGGCGCGTGTAGTGAGTCTGTCGAGTTATGGGCACAAATTATTCATTGCTGCTGATTTGTATGGACAGTGAGTCATTGGTATTCAGTGACCACTTACAGAATGAGGCTCGTGTTATGTGTAATGGCGTGTTATCTGAGGCTACTAACACACCTCATTACATCACAACGGCCTTTACTCTCTCTCTCTCTCTCTCTCTCTCTCTCTCTCTCTCTCTCTCTCTCCGTGAAACTTTGCCATTTGTAGAGTGGTTTAAAGTTACCAACATGTCACCATGATACCTAGGCTTTAGGTTGTTACACCAGAGATGTACTTGGGTGGTGATATGGGCACTAATATGGGTACCACTATGAATAAAACTGCCTGTGCCACTAATGGGTGGAAGCTGAACAGCGCATCCCATACTCTTCAAGTATACCTACAGGTGTTATAGGTCATAACATAAAAAGAAAAAAAAATCTACATTATTAACACGAGGAACAGTCTTGAGAACATGGCTGAATATCTCTGAGGCCTTTTAAACACAGTTGTGGTGTGAGAAAAGCAAAGGAGAATAAAGATCTGTTGTTTCATCCTGTGTTTTCTTACCACATCGCAACAATCTACTAATGAGCGGGAGTGTATTGACATCTGACCGCTAGATGGCACGATGCTTTTAGTTCCCGTATTCAGAAACGCTCTTCTCTCTCACCTCGACTATTTTCGAAGGACACAGAGATGATTAACCAGTTTTTCATAAGTGTTTCTTCTGTTAATAACGTAGAAATCTTGCGACTGTCACTAGAACCGTAAGAAAACACTTGAAAATAAGACACACTATGGAGTTCCCGTGACGTGTGTTTTAGTATCTCTATTCAGCTATTCTCAGTTTTATCATATTCTTTCTCTTCCTCTCTTTTTCGTGTCGTACCTTCCCTCTCTCTCTCTTTGGGTATACGTGGGGTTTGTATCTCTCCCCTTCTTCCCCTGCAGGCCGCCCCAAGCCCCTGTCACGCCCTCATACATAAAGATACACTCTGGGGACGACACAACCTCGCTATCACCAGTAAATCAATTTCACGGTCAAAATATAATCCGCTGGAGGCTCTACCCACCTATGTATGTAGCACAGAGCTAACTCACTTCAACGTGCCGACCAACTGAGGCTCGAAACACCATCTGCGCGATTACCAAATGAAGGGAGACGATAAATAATGGAAGCCTCTATTACTAAACACCCTTTTTTCGTACACTTGCTCTATATTCAGCATCAGTCGCTTCAAACACGTGGAGAATGGAAGCAACATTGTCACTAGATATTGCTGTTTGTTGCCCAATAGTTCGACCGTGAGGGAGAGAAGGAATGGGTGCTGGAGGAGAGAGAAAAGGAGCCGTGGAGGAGTAGAGGACAAGAGGGAATGAAAAAGGAGGATAGGATCTTGGGAGGTCGAGTATAAAGTGAGGGAAGGGAGGACAGAGTAGAGGGGAAAGATGATTTGGGGAGGAAAGGAACGGGCGAAGGGAAGGAAAACGTAGAGAAGGATATAGTGAGGGAAGAAGAGGTAAATAATGGAAAAGGAATGGAAGACGAAGAGAGAGAAAAGGAGAGGAAAAGACAGATTTAACGCAAGAACTGAGAAAGGAAGAGACAATAAAGGAGATGAAGGAGGATGATATGCCTAGAAAAGAAAGAAAAGAAAGGAATGGGATAAATGAAGGGGCGGTGATAGAAGAGAGAAAAGGAAGAGAGAAATAGATAGGGTGAGATTAAGGAAAAGAGAAAGAAAGAAAAAGAGGGGAGAAGCAGGAAGAGACATGGTGAGGAGGAGAAAAATAGAGAGTAAAGCAAGAAAAAAGGAAGAGGGAAGTAAAAGGAACAGAGAAAAATGAGGGAAGGAGAAAGGAATGATGAAGCTGTGAGAGAACAGGATGGAAAGGAGAAAGTAGGGAGAGAACAGAGGAAGAGAATAAAGAGAGAGAGAAAGGAGGAAAGTAAAGAATGAAGAGAGAGAGAGAGAGAGAGAGAGAGAGAGAGAGAGAGAGAGAGAGAGAGAGAGAGAGAGAGAGAGAGAGAGAGAGAGAGAGAGAGAGAGAGAGAGAGAGAAGGGAGGGAGATAAAACAGAAAAATGGCCGTATGTACTGCAAGCAATAAATTGACAGAGAAAACGATAAGAGAGGAAGAGGAATTAAGAAAATCCCTGATAGAAAGAAACAAAAATAAAGAAGATAAGAGAAGAAAAATAAAACACGAAGATAAGAGGAGTGGAAAATAAATCAACAAATCTAGAAATTTTAAAGCAAACACGAACAATATGACCAAAAAAAAAGAAAAAAGAAAAAAAACTGAACGAAAAGTAACGAATAGATATAAAAAGAGGGAGGGAAAGAGGGAAAGTTAAAAAAAGAATATAAATCGAAAAAAAAAAACCGGGTATACGTAAAACTATTAGTTATATACCATCAATATAGAGGTTAGGTTTCCCATTTTGTTACTTTGAACTCCACGAGAGAGAGAGAGAGAGAGAGAGAGAGAGAGAGAGAGAGAGAGAGAGAGAGAGAGAGTAAGGAGAGATACAAAGACAAACTGACAAGAGACCGTGTGTGTGTGTGTGTGTGTGTGTGTGTGTGTGTGTGTGTGTGTGTGTGTGTGTGTGTGTGTGTGTGTGTGTGTGTGTATGAGAGAGACATACGTTCACGAGCCTGACATATCTCCCCATTTTTACTTTGAATACTATTTCGCAAAAAAATCGAGGCATTTTTTAGTAAACAGTCGCAGTGGAAAAATAAATAAATAAATAAACATATAAATAAATAAATGCATGGCCGAATGAATGAACGCATGAGTGAACGGATGAACGAACGAGTGAACGAGCCGAGCGTCAACGGGAACATGGGAAAGAGTTAGAAAAAGGAGGAAATAAATGAATGTTGAAAAGTAAACCCTATCACTTTAATTTTGATTGCCAATTATTACTTTTCCTGGTTTATCTCTCTCTCTCTCTCTCTCTCTCTCTCTCTCTCTCTTGCAGTTCCTCCATTCTCTCTCTTTTTACTGCTGTCACTCTCCCTTCCTCCACGTCTTTCTATACCATTCTATCTCTCTTTACAACTCTCCCTTCTGCGTTCATTTCCTTCCCTCTCCTTCTCCTTTCCGTGTCTTTCCCTTCCCTCCTCTACGTATCTTCTTTTTCCCCTCAGGCACTCTCAGGTAAGTCGCCTCTCGGTCATCAAGAAGCGAAGGTAAGTCAATAAAGGGTAGAGATGCACTGCCCTTCGTGGTGTCTTAATGAGGGAAAGCACACCTGGAGTTACCTGAGGGAGTGTGCGGGGATTGGTAGAGCGTTGGAGCGTGTTACCTCAGATGTTCACTGCCTGTTATCATATCCCTCCGACCTTCCTTCCTGTCTGCCCTTCCTTCCTTCACTTTACTTTGCTCTGCCTGCTATGAGTGAAAGGATTCCTGTATTGCGAGGTCTTTTGGTTGCTCTGTATCTGTGTTGTGTATATATAGTGTGTGGTTTTGCATAGTTTGTTTATTTTAAGACTTTGAAGATATAACAGCTAGTAATGCAACACAAAATTTAAATTAAATCACAATGAGAGCTAAAAAATAAGAGCAAAACAATGATTTAATCCACATATGCAAAATAATTGAAAAAAAAAAACGTCCTCTTTTAATTACACTGAGGCAGGTAAGTCATGAAAAAACAGATAGGTGAAGTCGAACAGAAAGAGAAATTTTCCCCATCATTCTCAAAAGAAGAATACCAAGAGGAGATAAACAATAAAATCACACACACACACACACACACACACACACACACACACACACAACACACACACACACACACACATACCTAATTAAACTCACACCAAAACAACCAAGCAATCAACACAAACAAACAAAAGAAGAAAACAAAACACCAAAATATCTGACCATCTAACCTTCACGAAACAAATCAAAGAAACACGAAAGAACACAAACGAAGAGCAAACATTAGCAGATCCACCAGGTCGAACTAAAGACTGGCATTACAAAGCTGCCCAATCTGATTTAAAGTAAGAGATTCAGGATAGCAAAGGCAGAGAGTTGTGGAGAAAGACAGTGAGGCGAGGCGGTAATGTCTGGAGTACCGGAGGAAGACGAGGAGGAGGGAGGAAGGACGAAAATCAAGAGAAGAAAGGACGAGAGAGAGAGACGAAAGAGAGAGAGAGAGAGAGAGAGAGAGAGAGAGAGAGAGAGAGAGAGAGAGAGAGAGAGAGAGAGAGAGAGAGAGAGAGAGAGAGAGAGAGAGAGAGAGAGAGAGAGAGAGAGAGAGAGAGAGATGCTGGGTTAGGAAAGATAAAAGAAGGAGATATGAACGGAGGTGAGGGAGAAGGAGGAAGTGGAAGCGAAAGAGGAAGAGGAGGAGGTGGAGGAAGTGAAAGAGAAGGAGAAGTAAGAGGAGGGGAATGTGAAGGTAAAAGGACATGAGAGAAAAAGTGAAATTAGACACGTAAAGGTAAAGAAACACACGCCGAAAAAGCAACAGGGAAAATGGAAGAAGAGGAAAATATAACAATTAAAGCGAGGGAGGACGAGGAAAAAGAAAGGGACTCTGGAGGAGGAAAAGGAAAAAAAAAGACAAATAAAAAACAAAAGACAGCAAGAAAGGAAAAGAAGGGAATTGCAAATGGAAAGGTAAGAAAAAAAAGGGTTAAAAGAACTTGCCCAGGTGAAAGAGTACAAGAGATGAGGGAGAGGGAAACGAGCGGTAGTAGAAGATGAAATAGAAGCAAGAAAAAGAGCGGGAAAAAAGAAGGGTTTAAATGGAGAGAAAAAAGTAAAAAAAAAAAATAAATAAATAGAAAAGAAAACGTAGAGCAAGAGATGAGGGGGGGAAGGGAAACTAAGATGTATTGGAGGAGGAACATGAAATAGAAACAGAACATTTAAGGAAACAAGAAAAGAGAGAAGAAAACAAGGTCACAAAAAATAAGAAAAGAAAAAATCTGAGTACATGAAATGATAAAAAAAAAAAAATAGAATGAAAATGAAAATGAAACGACTATTGAACAAAAATAAGTGAAAAAAAAACTAAGGAAAAGGAAAAAAAGTTAAAAATGACCTTCTGAGTGTAAAAGATGAGGAAGGAGAAACAAAAGGCGCTCGTACTGTAAAAAAAAAAAGATTAATTAGATGCAGTGAACTTAAGAAAACAAGAAATAAGAGAACAAAAAGTAAACAGACGAAAAATGATAAAAAAAGAAATGAATAAACTTAGAGAGGTGAAAGAGTACAAAAGGCAAAGGTGAAAGGAATAGGAAAAAATAGAAGAAGAAGAATTACAAGCGAAACAGCAAAGGTAAACCAGAAAAAAAATGAGAAAAACAAGAAAAAAGAAAAACGAAAAAGAAAAGGAGAGAACAAATAGGGTAAAGTAAAAGACGAGAAGAGGTGAATGAGAAAAAAAAAAAAAAAAAAAAGAAAGTACAGGAGAATGAAGATGACCAAAAAATAAAAGAAAAAAAAGATAGAGTAAAGTAAAGGAAGAGAAGAAAAAAAAGACAAAAACAAAACAAAAATAAGAAAAAGAAAAAGTACCCGAGGATGAAGATGACCAAGAAAAATCACCAAAGATTGAAGAAGAGAAGAAAAAAAAAAAAATGAGGTAAATTACGAACAAGAACGAGAGGAAAGATAATGAAGAAAAGAGAAAGAAAAAAAAAAACTGCTGAAGTACGAAACAAGAGGTGAGGGAGGAGAAAAGGAACAACAGCAAGAGGAAGGTACTGGACGAGGTGGAGAAGGAGAGGAGGAGAGGAAGGAGGAGGAGGAGTGAGGGAGGAGAGGAGGAGGCAGGAAGGTTAAGGGAGAGAGAGGAAGCGAAGAGGTCCCTAAAAATGGCTAGGATGGGGCTGGCGTCAACCCCTCGCTGGTGGCAGCTCGTTTACTGCCCCAGAGCTCCCTGTTAAATATTACCTCGATCCAAACCCAGCCAAGGGGAGGGAGGGGAGGGGGCGCGCGCTGAGGGAGGGAGAGAAGGGAGAGGAGGGAGAGGAGGGAGGGAGAGCAGGGAGAGGGGAGTGTCCATCAGGGCAGATAATGTCGTTAAGCTTTACCATTAGTCACGACACAGATATTGCCAAGGGAGAGAAGAGAGAGAGAGAGAGAGAGAGAGAGAGAGAGAGAGAGAGAGAGAGAGAGAGAGAGAGAGAGAGATTGCCACGTCTTTATTGTTATCACTCTCTTATTTCCTCGTGATTAAAGTAAAGATAAATTGATTCAGTGTTCATCAGTTTTTTTTTTTATCATATTCGTGATCCTTTAGCAACTGCGTAACAAGTCTCTCTCTCTCTCTCTCTCTCTCTCTCTCTCTCTCTCATGCAAATTAGTAGAAAAATTGACATGTTTTCATACTGCCAACTAATTATTTATCATTTAGAGCACAGATAACGTTGATCGACAGAGATAAGAACACTAATCTACTATCAGCCAGGCCGATAAAAAGTCAAAACTCTGTGTGTGTGTGTGTGTGTGTGTGTGTGTGTGTGTGTGTGTGTGTGTGTGTGTGTTCTTTTTACTTAACGATTAGCATTTCTTTTTTTATGTTGTCAAAATATTTCACCCGTTTTCTTTTTTTCATTCATCCATTTCATATACCGCGTTCAAATTTTTCTGAAAATACATATATAGAGAAATAGGTGGACTGATAGATCGAGGGACAAATAAAGAATAGATAGAAATAGATAGATTGTGTTCATTCTACCTCGATTTCCTCCTCCTCCTCCTCCTCCTGCTGGTCCTCCTCCTCCTCCTCCTCCTCCTCCTCTCCCCTCCATCTCTTTTGTCTCCCTTTCCTGCCAGCCACGCTTCCCTAACAGCCAATAAAATTAAAGATGGAAGAGAATCAACACAAAAACAACACCAGTTCCTTTAATAATTACTCCTAAACTCTATGATTCACTCGCTCTCTTTCTCCCTCTCTCTTTCTCTCTATCTCGCCGCCAGCAGTGACCGTCAACAACATAAAGCTTATAAAGGAGTGAAAATATTTGGTGGTTATCTGCTAGCTTTTGTTTGCTTCGGGTTACATCACGCTTTGTTACGTTAGCTTAGGTAGGTTAGGTTAGGTAAAGGTAAGGTTAGGTTAGGTTAGGTTAGGTTAGGTTAGGATTTGATGAGGATAGGTTAAGTAAGGGAAGATCAATTAATGTTAGGTTAGGTTAGTCAAAAGTATCTTAGCATCTTTTTCTTTCCACAAATTTACAGAACCTTATCATAAATGCTCATTACAACACCACAGCACCACAATATCATCGCTATCATACATCAGCCACTAGGAACCAAACTCATCTCACAACACCATGCTTCACCACATCACCACACTTCTCTTTTTAATACAGAAACCCACAAAACTTTTACTTACACCCTCACTGCAACATCACACCACCAAAGCATCACCATCCCACCACAACTACTAGGAACCGGACTCCCCTCACAACACCATAACTCACAACACCACCACACCTTACTTTCGTACAAAACTACACAAACCTTAACTTAAACCCTCACGCCACGACCACACCACCACGGAATGACAATCCAACCAGTCTCACCAGGAAGCAGACTCACCACACAACACCATATCTCACCACACCACCACATTTTCCCCTGATAAAAAAAAAACCTCACAGAATCTTATTTTACACCCTCACAACACCACACCATTACAACATCACCATCCTACCACAACCACCAGGCACCAGACCTCAAAACATCATACCTTACTCTACCACTTATCCCTTCCCTGAGACACCAGAACACAGGAGGAGAGTCACGTGGAGGCCAAAAGGTGCTCCTC
>NC_059277.1:1575000-1607500 GCF_017591435.1 Portunus trituberculatus
TGTCGATCTCGCTCTGGTCACTATCAGTTCTGGTTCTTTTCAGAATATCTTTGGAACTGGGAAAAAAAAAACAAGAACAGCGGTGAACGCGTGTGCGTGCTTCCACTTAAATACATGTGCTTTATATTGTACCAGACAATGATCGAACTGTAACAGGAACGTGGCCAGACCTCCAGTGTGCATCATCCCTATAGGTTCTCGCAGGTAACTCTCCTCACCTGTGCTTCTCCCGCTCCTCTCTTCGCTCACCTGTAATGGAAAGGTGAGACAATAATTTCCCCTTATTGAGACACTCAGATAATGGACTAGCAATGTGTGTGTGTGTGTGTGTGTGTGTGTGTGTGTGTATATATTTTTTTTTTTTTACATTACAAGGGCACTGGCCAAGGGCAAACAAAGTGTTGGAAAAAAAAAATCCCGCTGGTTGCCAGGCCCTGTTAAGAAGAAAGTAGAAAGAGAAAAAACAAAAAAAATCTAAAAGGAGGGTCCAGTTAACGTAAGAGGTGTCTTGACACTCCTCTTTGAAAGAGTTTAAGTCATAGGCAGGTGGAAATACAGACACAGGTAGAGAGTTCCAGAGTTTACCAGTGTAGGGAATGAAGGAGTGAAGATACTGGTTAACTCTTGCATTAGGAAGATGGACAGAATAGGGATGAGAAGAAGTAGAGAGTCTTGTGCAGCGAGGCCGCAGGAGGGGAAGGCATGCAGTTAGCAAGTTCAGAAGAGCAGACAGCATGAAAACAGCGGTAGAAGACAGATAAAGATGCAACATTGCGGCGGTGACTTAAAGAATCAAGACAGTCAGTTAGAGGAGAAGAGTTGATAAGACGAAAAGCTTTATATATATATATATATATATATATATATATATATATATATATATATATATATATATATATATATATATATATATATATATATATATATATATATATATATATATATATATATATATATATATATATATATATATATATATATATATATATATATATATATATATATATATATATATATATATATATATATATATATATATATAGAGAGAGAGAGAGAGAGAGAGAGAGAGAGAGAGAGAGAGAGAGAGAGAGAGAGAGAGAGAGAGAGAGAGAGAGAGAGAGAGAGAGAGAGAGAGAGAGAGAGAGAGAGAGAGAGAGAGAGTTTTATAAATACGTATATTTGATCCTTTTTAATCGATACAAGTGAAAGTAAATTAGTATGCCTGTCATAACCTGCCGTAGCTCAGGTATCATTAATAACAGGCCTTCTCCAACACACACACACACACACACACACACACACACACACACACACACACACACACACACGCTACATATCACATCAATATATTTTTCATGCCACTCGAAAACTCATTTTTTTCATGTATTCGCCTTAATCCCTTAGATGAACCAGGTTAAGCTTCTTTTCGGGGAACTGAAGCCTTCATATCACAAGTACTTAACTGCAGGGAGAGGGAGAGGGACAGAGAGGAAGAGAAAGGTAGAGGAGGAAGAAGAGGGACACACAGAAGGAGAGCTAGACCATATCACACCAGTACGAGTAGCTTTATCACAATCCTCGCTTCAAGTGCATAGCTGATCTTGAAAAAAATAACAATAATAATAATGAAGGAGGAGGTGAAGAGAAACAGAGGTGTAGGGAGGTGAGTTTATTCCCGACTAGTTTAGCTGGTGCTTCCCAATTCCCTTGAAGAAGCATCAGCGAAACTATTATAGTCGGGAATAAACTCACCTCCCTACACTGTGATTCTCTTCACCTCCTCCTACAACTTATCTGAATGTCTGAACAAAATAACAATGATAATAATAATAATAATAATAATAATAATAATAATAATAATAATGATGATAATAATAAAACAATACAAAAAATCGAGAAAGAGTACGCTAGCATAAAAACTTTTCCAATTAATACTTTTCAATACGTAGCACATTTTAATCTATTTCCTCACGTAGAGTGTTATGCAAACAATTAATTTCGAAAGCAACAGTTGCGTAATTTACCCTCCGATCCGAAATGTCATATTAAATTGTTTACCGAGAATACCCGAGCGTTTATTCTGAAAGAGTTCGCCAATTGAAAGCGAAAAAAAAAAAAACAATAACAACAAAAAGGGTTTCAAATAAAAGAAAGACGTACAGTAATGGTGTGCGGAGGAACCATCGAGGAGGAGGGAAGGAAAAAAAAACGTAATGGATTTAGGTAGACATGCCAGAGGAAAGGAGGAGGAAGAGGAGGAGAAGGAGCTAGAAGAGGAAGAGAAGGACGAGGAGCTGGAAGAGGAGGGGATAGAAAAGCTGGAAGATGAAAAGGAGAAGGAAGAGAAATTGGAATAGAAAGAGAAAAAAAGGAAGAGGAGGACAATAATCTGGAAGAGGAAGATGAGGAGGAAGAAACGCTGGAAGAGGAGGAGGTAGAGAAGATGAAAAAAAAAGGGACGAGGAAGATATAGAAGAGGAGGATGAGAAGCTAGAAGGGGAAGAGAGGGAGGAAGACGAGCTTGAAGAGGAAGAGGAAAAGGAAGAGATGGAAAAGAATGAAGAAAAGCGGAAAGAGGAAGAGGAGGAGGAGGAGGAGGAGAAACTGGAAGAGGAAAAGGACTATTACAAACTTGAAAAAATAACAAAAATATGCATGGCTATAGAATCGTTCCTGCATGTCTCTCTCTCTCTCTCTCTCTCTCTCTCTCTCTCTCTCTCTCTCTCTCTCTCTCTCTCGGCTTCCCTCTCTCTTCCACTACACGCGAGGGAACACAATTAGTTACAAATCCACGTTACTGACATACATATTCCTCAATTTGAACCATGAAGCTCCATTAACCCCTTCGATACTTGGACACATTTTTTACCTTGAGATTTGTGTACGATTAGCCCGTTAGGAAGAGACTATGGAGGTCAGAAGATAAATGGCTACATTCCTCACTATTTCAATCCCCCTACATAAGTTTCTGAAGCTGCACAAAATCACTCAATAGTAAGCAGAATGAATATGGAAACGCATCATGGAACTCAAGGGGTTAAGACACGACACCTGTTAGTCCAACTGTCAGGATACACTGCGCAGGTGAAGCGAGGGAATACAAGCAGGTAGCGAAGTGGCGAGGTGACGTGTGTTCTTCCCCCTTGTAGGATAAAGAGAGGAGAGATGAGTGCCAATAGCTGTGATCTCGCCCTGTAATCAAGTAATGTGGACCTAAATGTTGTCTTTCACGAAGGTATAACGAGGATGTGCTGGGAGGGACGTGTCTGGGAGTGAGGAGTGGGGAGGGAATTGTCTGTCTGTCTGTCCATCTCTGTGTCTGTCATTGATTGTACAAAGAATGCAAAACTTGAGAGAGAGAGAGAGAGAGAGAGAGAGAGAGAGAGAGAGAGAGAGAGAGAGAGAGAGAGAGAGAGAGAGAGAGAGAGAGAGAGAGTAAAATATTTAAAAAAGGACGAAAAAATAACAAACAATTAAACAAGACAGAGACAGAACAAAGAAATGAGAGAGAGAGAGAGAGAGAGAGAGAGAGAGAGAGAGAGAGAGAGAGAGAGAGAGAGAGAGAGAGAGAGAGAGAGAGCCCTGAGGAAGCCAAGGGAGGGAATCTGGCTTGCGTCACACCCTCCCTCTTAGAAGAAGGTTGTAGATGCACCTCGTTAAGCCTGAAGAGATTCAGAAGGGTCTCTCTCTCTCTCTCTCTCTCTCTCTCTCTCTGAAAATCGTGTTTATTGTTTCCTTCTTTCTTTTTCTTCTCCGTTTGTTAACTTTTCTCCTCTCTCTCTCTCTCTCTCTCTCTCTCTCTCTCTCTCTCTCTCTCTCTGTGTGTGTGTGTGTGTGTGTGTGTGTGTGTGTGTGTGTGTGTGTAAGCCCCAGTATAACAAATCTTTGTAATTAATATCTTTTCTCTGTTTAGATTGAGTGTTGTAAAAATTTCCCTGTCTTGGGCCTTGAACTAAAAGGAGCACTATGTTAATGATATCGAAACTCGTTAACATGATTAGAAAAAAATAAATAACACGTTTGGATTCACTTCAATTATAAACGCTCCGTCATAAAACCTTCTCATATGTTTGTGATCATTTTCATCGTATCAATTAGCAAAGAAATATTCATCGTATTAATTAACAGAAAAATAGTAAAAGAAATAGTAAAGAAATCGTACAAATTAATAAAAAAAATAGTAAAGAAATGTCCATTGTATTAATTAGCATAAAAGTAAAGAAATTTCCATCGTATTAATTAGCATATAAATAAATAAATATATCTATCTTTGTATTTTTTTGTATTTTTCCCGTCCGTTTCAATATGAGTGTTGTTAAGAGAGAGAAAAAAATGATCTAACATGTCCCAACCGTAGCTATATTTCCACTTTTTAAAACTAATATTGTTGAAGAATTTAAGTGACATGTCTTAAGCATACTTTCTGCTGTTTCCCACTTGGTCATTGGGTTATATAATGTAAGTCCTCTTTATTTCTCAATTAAAAGTTAGAAATCTGTAATATGTCTCAGAATTTCCTTTTTTTTTTTGCCATTTTACATGTTTACGAGGTTATATAATGTAGATCGTCTTTATTTCTGTTAAAAGTAAGAAACCTATAATGTAATATATCTCCTTGGTTTAGCAGTACTTGGTGTCAACATGTTCACAGTTCTTCAATCCACTTCACTCCAATCCACTTAGAAACACAAACTAAGAGAGAGAAAAATCCTGTCGTAACTCATAACCATCTCCACTTGTCCACATTTTAATTTTAAGGTCTCCATTGAAACCACTCTCTGATACCCTCACTCTCCTTTCACTTCCCTGAATCAAAGCACCAGCAAGAGAGAGAGAGAGAGAGAGAGAGAGAGAGAGAGAGAGAGAGAGAGAGAGAGAGAGAGAGAGAGAGAGAGAGAGAGAGAGAGAGAGAGAGAGAGAGAGAGAGAGAGAGAGAGAAAGCACAAGGACAAGGACAAGCACAAGTACGTACAAGGACAAGGACACAAGGACACGGACACCTGAATCTCCCCTCACGGAATCAAACACCAAGTAATTAGGCTCGGATTCCACTTGGCAATTTAAGGACACTTTTTCCCCCTCGGCCGCTAGGGAATCGAGGCGCCGGCTGGGACCATGGAAACCTTAATGACGCAGGAACGACAAGCAAATTAGCTCATTTAGATACAGGTGATTAGGTAGGAAGGTGACGCCGATATCCAATTTTAACTCGATCCTTCCAAAGTCCTGCCAGCAACGGGGGATCCTTAATATCCGTCCCTCGCCAATCCTCAAAGACCTCAACCCCTAATCCTACCAGGTCGCGTTGATCTTTAAGGCCATGGGTGATGGTGGTGGTGGTGGTGGTGGTAGGTAGTAGTAGTAGTAGTAGTAGTAGTAGTAGTAGTAGTAGTAGTAGTAGTAGTAGTAGTAGAATAGTTTTGTCGTGGTCTTACTCCTCGTTTTACTCTCATATTCCTACACTTCCCCTTACTTTACTGTCTTTCCCCTTCTGTTCTTCTCTCACTCTTCCCTTACTTCACTGCGTTTCTCCATTTACTTGCCACGTCATATGATCTCAGTGTTCCTGCCCTAAAAATACAACTAAATCATTACTCTGGTGTTCCCTCCTCGCTTCACTCTGTTCCCATTGATTAGCCTTGGTTTCCAGTAAAAGTTATGTGCCAATGGTATGTTTTTTCACCTCGTCTTCCAGTTAGCTCAGTGCAATAGTTCCCAGTGTTATGAGTATTATTTCTATTCATCTTCTATCAACTCGTTACCGTAATGTCTGGTGTTGGTTTACCTTTCAGATCACTCAGTATTGTTTGAGGATTATTCACATTTTCTCTAAGGTTGTGTTAACTATTTCTGTCCACGTTCCCAGTGTTAACTAGGTACAGTAATGTCTGGCGTTGCTTTCCCTTTCCGATCACTCAGTTTTGTTCGAGGTTATTTATATTTTATCTAAGGTTCTGTTAACTATTTTTATCCACGTTCCATTATTTCAGTGCCATAATATCCTGTCTCGCTTATTATTTAGGGTCACGCAACAGTTTTCATGAAGTATTTACGTTTTCTTTACATTTTTTGCGAACGTTCAGCTGCTCATTGTCAGTCCTCAGCTGATGCGTTTAAGGGGAGAGTCCGGTTTGGAGACCCCAAAAATATAAAAAAAATGACTTTTTGTGAAAAAAATATATTTGGTAGGTATACATTTTGGCAACTATCTCGCAAAGATTTAAAAGGAAACTTGCGATAGTTTCCCTTTAAATCCCGTTTAAAGGTCCCGCGCTCAACCACGTGCAGCAGCTGTGCGTTTGTTTACATCAGCAGAGTAAGTTTTTTTCCACCCAATTCTACGAAAAATGCTAAAATCTGAACTTTTTGTGTGTGGATATGATATGGCAAGACTGACGACGAGTCTGTGTGGTATCAGTGTTCGGTGGGTCGGTCACAGGGCTCAGTGCTCTCGTAGCTACAGTCACGCCAGGATGCTGCGCTGTTTCTCGCGACCTCTCTCAGCCCATATCTCAAAACATAAGTTATTCCCCTTCTAACGTTAACCTTGGAGCCAGTTTTAGCTTGATTTCAATGAAACAAAGACTAAAAGGCAGAGGAATACTTTCTCTTCAAATCATCGTCGCTGTTTTTTTTATATATGTCTGGTTTAATTTTATATTAATATTTTTTTGGTCAAAAAAAGGCAAAAAAAAACATTTAAAAAAAAATCATAAAACAAATTTAAAAGCTGAAATGAAAAATCTAACGACGAAGAAACATTTCATATTATAACGTCTCTAAGTCACAGAAAAATGAAGGTTGTGGGGCCAATAATAACGACGGAGATTCGCTTTTAAATTTTCGTTGTAGTTGTAGTTGGAGGGGGGGGGAGGGGGACAAGAATGGGGGTCAATGTCTAATGTTGATGTAAATGATGCCAATACTTCACAACATAAAAATCAGAGCGATTCATGCATATTTACCGGAGATATGGCACCCCCGATCTAAACCGGACTCTCCCCTTAAAAGAGTCAAGTATAAATCCACGCGTCGTAATTCTATTCTGAAAACTGACCCTTGACCCTTCCTATCTCCGCTTGGTACGATTTTTCTTCACCAATTCCTGGTAGTCAAGACCAAAGCTATTATTGTCTTTACTTCGTTTAGTTTGGTTGTTATTTGTTAGTTGCATTAATTCTTTATATATTCTTACTTCTTTAGTGCCTGAAAATTGAACTTCTACTTTACCTACTTATATGTCATGCTACGTTCCTTCATAGTCCTTTACCGAGTCCTAGCAATTTACTTTAAGATTGGTTTAATTACTCTTTCTTATTTCTATTTGCGCTTTATACATTGAGAGTGTAAAAATCGGTACTTTACATCGCTACATACCGAAAACTGAACTTCCAAATTAATCTTCATTTTATATATCACTACATTGTCAGTTGTGTTTGATTTTCACGAAGTTTCAGTTTAAAGATCACTGTTTCATACCCCTATCATAAGAATTGAATCTCTACGTTAAAGTCACATATAATATTAATATCTAACACTACTCCACTCCTTCCGCTCTATTGGCAGCTAGTAAGTTTCAGTCTAAAGATCAACATTTCACATCACTATTATAAAAGATGAATCTCTACGTTACATTTCCACTCATACTACTAATATCTAACACTCAATCCATTCTACTGTCAGTTCTGTTCTATCCCCAATAAATTTAAGCCTAACAATAATTTTTTCACACCACTGCCTTCCAAAATTTGAACTCCTACATTGAACCTCCAATTATTCTACATTCATTTCAAACTCTGCATCACAACATTTCCTTTCACGAATACTGTCAATTACACGAAGCACAATCAGATTACTCACAACCTTCCAGCCATTCCCATCACCCAGACACTCTCCTGAGGTCCTGCAAACACTCCCAGCACTTGCCCGCCACTCCACAGCTCCCACGGCACTCCAGGAGCACTTTCAGCACAACACTCGACCTCCCTTTCCACCAAGCAAACAAACAGTGCGTTGAAAAATTCGTAGGTGGCTTCCGGTTGCCTGTATCTCTCCCATCACTCACTCAATTCAGGCCACTCGTCCCCACACTCGCCATCGACACTAGAGTACATACACAGCACGTGAGGAAAATGGTAAGCGAGTAGATATAAGGACCGTGGAAAGTATGTTGTTTTATGTCATCATCAATATTAATGCGACTGTTGTACCTCTATCATCATAAATGTTCCAAGGTAAGTGAAGAGTAGACTGTGGAAAGTACGTTGTTTTACCTTATCAATGTTAATTAGACTAATGCACCTCTATTTTTAAGAGTGTGTAATCTCTTTTATGTCTGTTGTTACTGTAATTCCACTGTCAATTGTTATTTTTCATGTTTTGTAACTAGTGACTAAAGTTAGATTTAAATACAGCAAGTATAAGAGTATAATTCTTTTCGCTGTTTAGCTTATTTTGGGAGGAGAAATTAGTGGTTTTCCTGTATTTTTGTTCCCTTGACTCGCCTCCTTTATTCATAAATAAAAAAAAACGAAGAAAATGAAGCCGAAAAATAAAAATACAAGTTACTCTTTATTTCTCCACTTCCCTACGAAAAGAAAAAGTTACTCACCACTTTCCTCACGTCCTTCAGAAAAATATAATGTTACTATCCATCTTATTTCACTTCCTTGAAAAATAAATCACTCTGGTCTTCACACTTTCACTACCTTGAGGAAAAAAAAAAGTAGTCTTAATTCAGCACCTCCCTTCATTCACACTCATCATCACCATTACCGAAGTCGTAAACCAGAAGCTGAATAATTCCTCGACCTCCCTTCCATTTCCCCGTTTTCTTTCTCATTCGCTACCCTGAAGGAGGACTCGCCAAATACCTCCCCTTTTCAGGAATGAGGAAGAGGAGGAGGTGGTGGAGGAGGAGGAGGAGGAGGAGGAGGAGGAGGAGGAGGAGGAGGAGGAGGAGGAGGAGACACCACACACCTGATTACCAGAGTTAATTATCAACGTAAATTAATCTGAACCGGGAGGATGCAGAAGCTCTTTTAATTCTCTCCTAATCGGTAAATCCCTGCAGTTATCTGGACGTTGCGATTAAAGACTAGTTCATTAGAGCGTCCCGTGGCGCCGCCGATAGAGTGAGTGGCGCCCCCTTGCGTGTGGAATGGCGACACCAGTGGAGAGTGCCGCGGGGGAATGCCTTGGACCTTAAGTGTTGTGGTCTAAAGAGAGGTTAATTGTTACTCTCCCCCGCTGATGATGATGATAAGTTATTGATGTTTTTTTGGGGGGGTGGTGAGGCGTGTCGAGTGTTCCTATCATGTGTTGCTGGAGGGAAGTGTGTGCCATCATCCTTTCTCATAGTATCTTTTTGCTTTTCATGTTGCTGCGTTATTTCGTTTGTTTGTTTATGATGAAGTTGAGTTGTTGCAATTTTTTTGTGTATATTTAGCTCTTTTTTTTTTGTTTTCAGAGACTCCTTTGCTGTCTCACCACAACTAACTTCAAAGGCCGATACTGTTTCTTCCTTTAACTCCTTTAGTACTGGGACGCTTTTTTACCATGATCTATGTGTACGACTAAACGATTTTATGTACTTTAGGAAGGGTCTATGGAGGTCAGAAAGTTAATGGCCAGAGTCTTCACTATTTAAATCCCAACATAAGTTTCTGAAGCTGTATAAAATTGCCTAATAAGTAAACAGAATGAATATGAAAACGCGTCATGGTACCGAAGGGGTTAATAACGTAAAATCGCTAAAACACTCTTAAATAAAGGTGTTATTCCAACTAAAGTCTTTTGAAAGTAGTCAGTGTGTAGCCCAGAAGCGTTTCAAGATACGATCCTTAAACGGGAGAGGAAATTATAATCTTGAACGCAATACTTATACAGTGGTACAGTGGAACCATGCATGCTTTGGGATCTTAGAGGTCTCCAAGCGCACGGGTTCGAATCCTGTCCACGGTCTGAGTGTAGGTTGGGCTTCCTCACTCGGGGCAACGGTTTCCTAGCGGGTGGGCTTTAAGATAGGAGGTACCCTAAAAAGTATTCCCTTTAGCCCAGAAATTCCCGTGAATACCCCACATGGTATATATATATATATAAAAAAAAAAAACCTCAATAACACACCGTTCCGATACCTAAAAAAAAAAGAAAAAAATAAAGAATGGCTTGGCAGTGATGAAAAAAGAAAGTAAAAAATAAAGAATGGCATAACAGCGATGAAATGAAAAGAAAGTAAATTTTAAAGAATGTCAAAGTAGCGATGAAAAAAGGCAAAGCTGGTGATGAAAAAAAAGCAATGACGAAAAAGTAAGTGAAAATAAAACAATGGCAAAATAATGATGAAAAAAAAGAAGCCTAAATAAAAAAAACAATGACAAACTAATGATGAAAAAAGAAGTGAAAATAAAAAAATGACAAAATAATGACGAAAAAAAGAAGTTAAAATAAAAAAATGAGAAAATAATGAAAGAAAAGTGAAAATTAAAAAAAGACAAACTAATGACGAAAAAAAGAAGTTAAAATAAATGAATGACAAACTAATGACTGGAAAACATAAACGACAATTTGAATATAAAAACACAGAATAATAAAGAAAGCGTTGAGAAGCCACGAGGTGTATATGTGGAAATCCTCGCATATAAAACACCCGCCACTTATTCCCACCTGTCAGACCCGTCACACGCATCCTTGAGTTTGTTTAATCCGTAGAAACTCAATATTGACTCGCCACTAACAACCTGATTACTGAGTCCATAAACAAAATGAAGCATTCCTAATTTCCACCTGTGGTAAGGATGTAGAGTAAGCGTCTAAGCACACACACACACACACACACACACACACACACACACACACTGACTATTAATAAAACAACTCAGTGCAATACGTGTCATTTCCACCTGTTATCAGTACACACACACACACACACACACACACACACACACATTATGGCTTTCCTAACCACCTCGGGGCGATGGGGCGATAGAGGCATGCCGTGCGGTACGAGAATTTCCATCAGGTGTTCTCGCGGCGGCGCCAGACGTACGGGACAGGTTAACGCCTCTGCCTAACTCATTCCTCGCGTTGCTGTGCTCTATAAGATGACCTTTATGGTGCTATTCTCACTGTTTATCGCGGCCATTTAGACGTTATTCAACAAAAAAGCTAGCCGTTTATTATTAAGCACCAGTATGCATGAAAATAATGACACCCCATCTTCTTTATACTTGAAATAATGCACGCTGGAATTTTCCTTTGCATTTTCATTTTTCTTCCTTCCACCCTCCTTCCTTCCTTCTCCTGCAAACCACCGCCGCATGTGTCTCTGTTTGGAAATGTCACGGTGACGAAGGGAAGGCAAAAGGATAGATAAAAACACAGATGAATGTATGAATGTATGTTTGTTGGACGGGATGGTAGAGCTACAAGGAAGAGGAAGAGGAAGATCGGGGCCACACACACACACACACACACACACACACACACACACACACACACACACACACACGTAAGGCTTCTTGCTCCCTTCTGTTCATGTGTGTACGTACTTAAGCAAACATACATAGAAGACTACAAATATGTCTCCTGATAAAAATACTACAAGATGGCGGACGGACACACACACACACACACACACACACACACACACACACACACACACACACACACACACACACACACACACACACACGAGAGAGAGAGAGAGAGAGAGAGAGAGAGAGAGAGAGAGAGAGAGAGAGAGAGAGAGAGAGAGAGAGAGAGAGAGAGAGAGAGAGAGAGAGAGAGAGAGAGAGCGCAAACGTTTTACATAGATTTGCATAGATACTGCGGCTTTCAAGATAACAGCACTAACAAGTCTTGATCTCGTTCCGGACACATCTTTGCAGTCATTAGCGTTGCGTGGCAGAGATAATGATGCGAGAAGAATACACAAAGGCGGGAATACACCTCACCCCCTGCCACCTCCCCTCCGGCACACCTGTATAGAGGAAACGTAACTCAAATCAGCCAGCACAGGTAATACAGGTGATTATCTCCCTCCTCCCCCATCCCCCGGCGGCGTCTACCTGAAGGAATGGCAGGTGTACTTCAGTGATTCTTTCAGGTAAGGTTTTTTTTTTTTTTTCTTTTTATTCGTATGTTTAGTAATTGTTAAGTTAGGTTAGCTTAGGTTAGGTTAGGTTAGGTTGCTGGGTTTTATAAGTGAGTTGTTTATGTTGTTATTTTTGTTCTATTTTATTTAATGTGTGTCTAGCCACTTGTTATTTTTTCCTGCGTTTACACCTGGTTGTTTTGTTCTAATGTGTAGCTTTTTGTCTTACTTTAGTTTCTTTTCTTCTCCTCTCTTTTTTCTTTCTCACATTCTCAAACAGCAAAGTGGTTTTCCAGAAGCTCTAATTGTTACGTCTAGTGGTCGCAACGTGTTTTTGTTCCCATTTATCATGCACACTTTCAATTCTCATTCGCAAAAACCAGGTGGTATTTGAGAGGCCAGAGTATTATCTTAACTAAACAAGTCATTAATTTTTTCTTTGTAGTTATTTGTCATATTTTTTTTAATTAATTCGCAAAAAGAAGAGTCGTTTTTATACACAAGAGCATAAAGATAAGTAGCCATCATGTTATTTTTCTTCTCGTTCTTATTTGTCAGACGTATGTTTACACTCGTCAGTAAAAACAACGGTGGCTTTTAGAGAGAAGACTTACCCATGTTCACTTCCATTTATCTTATCTATTTATCATATTTAGTTTTAGTTTTGATTTGCTGCACTGATAAGGACAGAGACACATGGACACACATCTGAATACCAACAAATGACAAAAAAACAGACTATTTATAACGCGGCAACAGACTGCTGAGAGCCTAAGGAAAATAACCTAGGCACTCCACGCTCACCAACACTTGCTGAGACACATACAATGGCACACTGGTTAGCCACACTCCTCTACCTCAATATCCAACTCGCTAACACAAGGTACATTTCATTATCAAGACAAGACACAACTAGTACCAAGAAGCTTCAGGTCATAACATTTCTTTCCTCCTTCGCAAAACACAAAGCCATACCTCGGAATCAAGATTACAATACTCAGGCAGTACCGAGAAGTTTGAAGTCGTAATGAACCTTCAATTGCAGTGTTTAGGTCATTAAGGACACTTAGGACTCCGGCAATGATGGCCACCTGTGTACCTGGATGCTAAAGACCTCAGGTAATGTCCCACTAGCAAACACAGACATTACCAGACCAACCAGATGCCTATTAGGAAGGTAGAAAAAATCGTACGCTATTTGTAACGCGATGAAAAAGATAAAAGATTGTTGACAGCCTAAGGGGAATAAGTGAGCCATTTAGCGGGATAATTACTCGGGTTCATGGGGTGTTGTTAAGTTCTTGAAGGATGTGTGTGTGTGAGAGGCGGTGGCAATTAGTGAGTGAATGACTGAGTGGTATGAGGGATGAGTGAGTGAGTAATGCGCAGTGATAAGTTTTGTTTTAAGTTTTGGTTAACATTACCGTGAGAGAGAGAGAGAGAGAGAGAGAGAGAGAGAGAGAGAGAGAGAGAGAGAGAGAGAGAAACACAGACAGACAAAGTGTTATACAAGAATAAATAAAAATCCTTTACAACACAACACAATATTCTGACTTTCATTTCTACTTCAACGCAACATTTAAACCTTCACGTTCACACCACCTCTCAATGACAAAGCTCTCACTTCGATGCCTACCTAATTCTTTTCCTTTACTGACCTTACACCCTTAAATACAGGAAGAATGAGCAAGCGAGTGAGAGAATGATGAAATAAAAGTACCAGTAGGTGCAAAAATGGTGCAGGTATTTTGAAACTTCGCCACACGTACACTAACTTCAAGAGGATATAGTTCAGTTTAAGTCAAACGCGTTATATTAGGTGTTTCTATTACTCTAGTGACAGATTAAAAAAAAAAAATCTCCAATAACAACAGGAGAGGCATACGAGGCTTGAAAAGCTTCTATGATTCTAGTAAAAGATTGACAAGATTTCTATAACACCAAGAAGAAAAAACACACAAAGCTTGGGAAGTTTCTATGATTCTAGGGATAGATTTATGAGGTTTCTACAACACTAACTGGAGAAACAAGCGTTGCTGAGGGAGTTTATATAATTCTAATGGCAGAATAACAAAATTTCTACAATATTAACAGGAGAAACACTCACGAGAACCAAGGTAACCATCTCTGACATTTGAAAGTAATCGTGGTGAGATAGCAAAGCGTTTCTGAATACCTGACCACAAAGCGGTTTCTAAATGAGGTTTTGAAGAGAATGACTGACAATAGACGATGAAATAATGGGACCAGGAGGTTTAGAATAGGGTGCAGGGACATCGAAGGTCACTATATAAGGGTGTGAAGCCTCGTGTCACCCCTACACACACTCTCGTAATCAAAAAGCTCATATATGGAAGGGTGCAGTTCACTTAGAGCGGAGCGCTGATGACAGTGTTATGACGCAATTTTACAAAGTAGATTGCAAGCGAGGGGCGGAGATGCGACAGACAGGCGAGAGAGGAGTTTTCTTTGATGATGAGGGAAGGTGAGAGAAAGAAACACGACGGCAGGAGAAGAAGAAGGACGTGAAATGGAAGAAGGAAGAAGGATGAAGGGAGTAGGGGAGTGGAGGTAACAACGGGAGGAAACGAGAAAGGATCAAAGAAAGAAAGGGATTGAAGAGAGAAAGTATAGATATGAAATATGCGCGCGCGTGTGTGTGTGTGTGTGTGTGTGTGTGTGTGTGTGTGTGTGTGTGTGTGTGTGTGTGTGTGTGCGTGTGCGTGTGCGTGTGTGTAGAGGGGAGGGAGAAGGAAAGAAAATCGTGAGGAAGGAAAGGAAATATGAAAAGGGAGGAAATAAAGCTTAGAGTTAAAATCGGGAAAAAGAAACGGAAAAGACGAAATGTAGAATAGAGAAAAGCAGGTTACGAAACAGAGAGAGAGAGAGAGAGAGAGAGAGAGAGAGAGAGAGAGAGAGAGAGAGAGAGAGAGAGATGTGCGTGGTCAGGTCGTAAGCAGTGACACAAGGCAGCACGGGCCGGTCAGGTAGTCAGGGTGGGAGGAGGAGGAGGAGGAGGAGGAGGAGGAGGAGGAGGAGGAGGAGGAGGAGGAGGAGGAGGAGGAGGAGGTGGTGGGCGTGTCCTTTACTCTACTCACGTGTCAGGCTGAGAGGAGGATGGTGGGGTGGGTGGTATGGTTGAAGGGGAGGAGGTGTGAGCCATGTAGCGGGCGGGTGGGTTGCGTCAAAATGTGGTGATGATGAAGTTTACGATCTGGTTAACGATGGCCAAGGGACTGTATGGAATAGTAATGCACTCGTATGTAAATTTGAAGTCAGTCCTCACTTCACTTCACTTCACTCCGCAGTTTTCTTCCTTTCCCCCCAAAGGTGAGATGAAATTTGTGGAGAATTCGTTTTGGTCTCTCTCTCTCTCTCTCTCTCTCTCTCTGTGTGTGTGTGTGTGTGTGTGTGTGTGTGTGTGTGTGTGTGTGTGTGTGTGTGTGTGTGTGTGTGTGTGAGAGAGAGAGAGAGAGAGAGAGAGAGAGAGAGAGAGAGAGAGAGAGAGAGAGAGAGAGAGAGAGAGAGAGAGAGAGAGAGAGAGAGAGAGAGAGAGAGAGAGAGAGAGAGTATCTGTTTTTCATTTATTCTCAAGCTCGTTCTGTTTGCTTCCCTTAAAGGTGCTCAGAGCAGTTAAGGGGAAACACGTACTTATCCCAGAGATGAGCCGAGCCGCCTCTCCTCTCCTACTCCAGTTAAAGTTTGCCGCAAGGAAAATTAAGCTTCGTTCTAAACCTATTTGCAGAGTCATTAGGGTGAAAAAAAAGAGAAATAAACAGAATACACAACACAGCCACCAGGAATGCACCACATGTTAAACAAATTAACTTTTGTCAAGAAAACTTCCAGCTAATGACACTAAAAGCATATACAGTTTTTTTTTTCTTTCTCTCTCTATTTTTAACTTTACCGAGTCGCCCAAAATGTTAAAATGCAAATGCAGTGACGAAAGAGAGGCGGTGAACGGGAAGCGACGCTGGAAAGACTCCAAAAGTACTTTCCTCGCAGGTCCCACCGAGACTCGAACTCGGATTGTTGGATTCAGAGTCCAAAGTGCTAACCATTACACCATGGGACCGCTGAGAGACGCCGCTCCACCACACTGTCAGCCGAATGTAGGTTAAACACTGGGTCTTCCTTTATTTATAGGTGTGTGTGTGTGTGTGTGTGTGTGTGTGTGTGTGTGTGTGTGTGTGTGTGTGTGTGTGTGTGTGTGTGTGTGTGTATTTTACTGTAGCATAAATATGTGATCAATAAATTACTGCTGCTGCTACTTCTACTACTACTGGTACTACTACTACTTCTTCTACTACTACTACTACTACTACTACTACTACTACTACTACTACTACTACTACTACTACTACTACTACTGTGTGTGTGTGTGTGTGTATCAAAGTTTCATCACCAGTGCTTTAATTTCCATCACGTAATAAACACACACATAAAGAAAAAACACTCAAATAAATAACAAATTTTAGAACCATCTTCATATCCTCTTACGCCTTATCTATTTAACAGCATTACATTCTAAAACCTAAGAGTCAACATAATATTCCATAATCCTGCACTATACTACCTTAAAATCCCACTTAACCTACTTTATTTGCCAGTTATCATCGCTTTTACTATAGTCTGTCTGCTCTAAAATGGTCATCTGCTGAATTTTAGCACACCTGGTCAGCTTTGTCAATTAATTTCAAGATGTGAATGCGATAAAGTTTGGTTCAACTGTGTGTGTGTGTGTGTGTGTGTGTGTGTGTGTGTGTGTGTGTGTGTGTGTGTGTGTGTGTGTGTGTGTGTGTGTCATCACTTTTACTATAGTCTGTCTACTCTAAAATGGCTCCTGGCTATCGGTTTGAGTGGTGTCCCAGAGAATGTCTAGTTGTCAGATCGTGAGGGCAAGAGCGAGCTATCCTTGTAATACGTGCGCAGATCAACAGAAAACAAGAATAATTCACATCAAATAATTTACGTAATCAATAAACTACAATATATTTTAAATCCAGGAGCCATTTTAGAGTGGACAGACAACACTATCTTCCTTTTTCCCTCATTTCTCTCCTCTCCAGTAGTATTTTCCTCGATTCCCTTCAATTTTTCTCCCCAGCACAATACACCTTTCATTTTATTTATTCTGTGTTCAATTTGTGTTTTTCCTTCTCATCTGAATATTTCTCATTAATCTCTCCTCTCTTTGCTCCCGCCATGAATTATACATTTTCTTAATTTGTTATTCAAGTGTCGAGGAATAAAAATTAAGCATATTCTGGCTAGGGAGGGAAGGAAGGTAGAGAGAGAGAGAGAGAGAGAGAGAGAGAGAGAGAGAGAGAGAGAGAGAGAGAGAGAGAGAGAGAGAGAGAGAGAGAGAGAGAGAGAGAGAGAGAGAGAGAGAGAGAGAGAGAGAGAGAGAGAGAGAGAGAGAGAGAGGTAGATGTGCACACCTGGATGATGAGTGCAAGAGAGAGAGAGAGAGAGAGAGAGAGAGAGAGAGAGAGAGAGAGAGAGAGAGAGAGAGAGAGAGAGAGAGAGAGAGAGAGAGAGAGAGATACCTACACATTCACATACACAAAAAAACTCCCAATTTTCCACCTGTATTAATTCCACAACATGTGTCACCTGCAAATTACTGAGCTTGCTTTGGCCAGGTGAGCGGCGCGGGGCTCGGGACGCTCACCTGTCACACTGAGGCGAGGGAGCGGAAGGGGAAAGAGAGGAAGTGCCTATAGAAGTGGCTTTGATGGGAAGTCCTGTGGGGTCAGGCGTCTATAGGGCAATTGCTGGTGGAGTGAACACATGTGACCCCGCGGCCCAGTGACACGCGCCCGCTGCCTGGGCCACGATACCCAAGTCCACACACGTCCATAAGTCTGACAACCACACGTTTTCCCTCGTTCCTCCCTTCCATCGCAGGAGCACGGTAGCCTCGTAAAGCATGTGCACGGAGGGGCGCCACAAGGGAGGGCAGAAGGAGCGAGGGTAAGGGCCATGATCTCTGAGGAATCCGCTCCGGCGTGGCGGGCGGCGCGGTACGAGACGTTGGGCAGTGCCTCCTCCGGCAGGCCCAGACGAGGCGGCACTCACGCCGGTAGTATTCACCGTGTGGTCGGCCTGTGAGGAAGCGTGGTGCTCGATCATGGTGATGTGAGAGTGTAATGCTCGTGTGTAAACATGACAACCATTATGATCAATTGGAAAGTGCTTATTTTATTCATCTACAGCCTCTGCCACGGACATGGACACCAGTTCGTCGAGTCAGGTGAGTATGTGACTCCCTCACGCGCGGCGCTCACTACCTGAAGGAGGAGGAACGTGAAAACTTGCAGTGCTGTGGTACTTTGTGCAGCGACAGATGTTGCATGATGGACGACCTCGCATAGCCAATGAGAACACCATCGATTCCCTCAACAGCTGATTGTGCCACGAGCTGAGCCATAGGGAGGGGTAGGGTGGCAGGATGGCAGGGCGCGGCGACCCCCTCTAAGCTGCACACCCTTACTACCTCTTTGAGCGAGCGGTGTGTCACGAGCGGCGGGAGTCTGGATAGCAGGGAAAGCAAACAATTTTTCGTCCCTAATCCGATCGCTTGCCGGGAAGTGTGCGTGATTGGAGGCGTCGAGTGTAATTCTGAAGTTCATATAATCTTTTTCGAAGTATTAATGAGCGGTGAGCGGCGTCCAATGGCGAGGATTTTCTGATTTTCTCTTTGGCTCTTTCACGTTAATTGTTTCGTACAGCGGGATTTTTCGTGATAAAGTTGAGAGGCGGCTTGGGTTTACTGGTGTGTGTGTGTGTGTGTGTGTGTGTGTGTGTGTGTGTGTGTGTGTGTGTGTGTGTGTGTGTGTGTGTGTACGCGCGTTGCCACTTTGTCCTCTACCGCTTATTACTTCATCCATGTACCCTCCCTCCATCTCCTCCTCCTCCTCTCAGCTTGCGATAAAAACACTCTGATGGTGAAGGAATAAGAAAATAATCGGTGGGTGACGCGCAGGATCAGTTGCTTCAGCCGCGGCGGGAAAAACACCAAATGACATGAGTGTTTATTTGGCGAGCGGCGCGAGGGAGCAAGTGGGCACCCGCACGCCAGCAATAAGGGCTATTTTTGAACCTACCCTCCCATGCCCTACCCTAATGTCTCCCCTCCACGTCCCTTCGCTGACGTTTCCCTTCCTTCCCTCAGGTCTTCTATAACTTTAAGGCGTCTCGTTTTGTCTCTTCTTTCTTAACATTATTAATGAAGGACCTTTTTCTTTTTCCCTTGGTCTTGTACTTTGACCTTACACTTTCCTTTATTACCAGTATTAGATGATGTCCTTAAAAACTTTCCAATTTTTCCCATCACCGAGTTCTTTCCTTAGTTCTTACCTTAAATTGCGTCCATGAACATATTTCTCGTATATTTCTGGGTGTCCTTTGACCTTACACTTTCCTTTATTACCTGTATTAGATGATGTCCTTAAAAACTTCCTAATTTTTCCCATCACCGAGTTCTTTCCTTAGTTCTTGCCTTAAATTGCGTCCATGAACATATTTCTCGTATATTTCTGCGTTTATCTTACATGTTTCCCTACTTCTCTATTCTTTCCTTAAGGTTACTTTGATCTTATACGTTTACTGTTTGCCTTAGTTCTTCACCCTCAGCTTCTCTCCTACCTTCTTCTTCCCTAAAGGCCTTCCCTCTTCCCTCTCCTTCCCTTAATTACCTTCGACGCATTGCCTTACCCTCTTACCATGGCTTAGGATCTCCTCTGCTTCCCTCTGATCCTTTCCCTAAGCTTCCCTTATTCTCGTATCCCTTGTCCTCTCTCCCTCTTCCTCTGCCTCTAAACCATATACGGATTTTCCTTTATTTTTATACCTGAATCTATGTATCTTACCTTAAATTTCCTTCATTCTTTTTATTTACATTTGTTTTTAGATATTTATTTTTTAGTCTTGCTTATAATCATTCCTTATCTGAGTATCGTCATCTTAAATGGTTTCTTTTAACCTTTGAGTACTGGGACACATATATCATGAGTCTTTGGTATGATTAGACTATTCTATTTACATCAAGAAGGCTCTATGGAGGGGAGAAGATTAATGGCCGGAGTCTTCAATGTTTTAATCCCAATGTAAGTTTCTGAAGTTGCATAAAATCGCTAAATAGTAAGCAGAATGAATGTGAAGACGTGTCGTGGTATACTGAAGGAGTTAATAGTTATTTTGGACAGTTTCTTTTATTATGGCTATTTCTATCATCTTTTTATTTTCCATTCCTCTGCTCTTGTTAATCTATACGAGTGTTTTCCTTTACCTTCTCGTATCTTAACTTGAAATCTTCCTCTGATATTTCCTTTAGAATTTTTCCCTCAACTCCTTTAATCATATCTTTGCCTTCCTCTGTCTCACTTCTCTGCCTCTCGTAAACTACCTAAGTATTCGTCCTTACCTTTGTATCTGAGAAATATTTCTTTAATATTTCCCCTTGATACTTTATTTTCTAATTTTTTTTTTAAAGCTTATTTCCTTGTTCTATCGCTCACCTTGCTCTGAGTTCCTTAAACTTTTTCTCTTACCTTTAAACTTTACGATCTTACCTTTGCATGTGTCTCTTACGAAAATCTTCTCTCATTTCTACAACTCAGTCTATCTCCCATTCCCCTATTTTCTAAGTTTTTCTAATGCTTACCTCCCCTTTCTATCGCCCACCTTATTCTGCTTCCCTTAAACTTTTTTCTCTTACCTTTGCATTTGACTCTTACGAAAATCTTCCTTCATTTCAATCTATCTTCCATTCTCCCATTCTCTGCCTTTACTTTCCTTAACCTTTTTGAATCCAGTGATCTCATGTCTTTATTTGTGCCGAGATGACATGTTTTGACTAATTTCACCATCTTAAAGTCACTGAGCTGCAATGTGTCTCGTAGAACTCCCGGTCTTAAAGTGCCAAGTTTCGGACGGTTTTAAGTTGGAATATACGATTTGATGTGTTTGAAAAGATACACTTGGACTTTGAGGGTTTAGCTCACACACACACACACACACACACACTCTCTCTCTCTCTCTCTCTCTCTGTCTAACCTCCGTACTATGAGCCCTTTCCCTTCCTTCTAAACATCTTCCCTGTACCTTCCCTAATGGCTCCCACTTTGCCCTCTCTCTGTCTCTCTTCACAGGGCCTCTCCTCTCCCTCTCTCCCTCTACATTCAGTATCTAGGGCGCTCTCTTTGCCCCTTACCTTCCGCCCTTAATCCTTAGCTCTCCCATATATACCCATACCCACTACCCCCTCTCCACCACTCCTCTCATCTCATCTTCCCTTTCCCCTCTCCTCCCTTCACTCATCCCTACTCTAAGCTCGGTGTTTCCCTTACACTCTTCTCCCCTCTTACTTCCTCTCTCTTTCTCCTCCCTCCTTCCCCTCTATTTCTTAGTTATTGCCATTACTCGTCTCTCCTTTTATTCTTGTATCTACTTATTCGCTTCCCGGCTTTTGTACGAACACGAGGAGATAAAAGGATAGGAAGAAAATAAAAGAGAAGGGAAGAAGAAGCATATTTCACGTTAAAGGAATGGAAAGCGAAGAGATAGTGTAACATTTTAAAGAAGCAATAAAACGGAGAAGCAGAGAAGAGGCAGAGGAGAATGAGGAGGAAGAGAAATAATAGCGACAAGCTGAATAAACACAGAAAGACAAATACAGAAGAACGCAAACAGAGATGGAGACTGAGAGCAAAGAGTACGTAGCTAAAGAGAAAGAAATACGAGAGGAGGAAGAAAGAAAGGAAGCGAAGGAGAATGATAAAAACCTGAATGAAGTTAATGAAGAAAAAAAAAAAAGATGACAAAAAAAGAGGAAAAAATATTACAGAAATGGAGGGAAGGAGGTTAGTGTGAATAAAGCAGTGAAAAGTGAGAAACAACGAAGGAAGTGGATGGAAAAAAAAAATTCAGAAAAAATAAAAGAATTCCGAGAAGAAAAAAAGAGAATGAAGAGTAAAGAAAAACGAAAAAAAGGGGAAAAATAAAAGACGAAGAGAATGAATAAAATAAAAGATTGTGAAAGGAAATCTGAATAAAAGATAGAAAGGACATGAAAAATTGAAGACTAAAGAAGAGAGAGGAAAGAAGCTAAGATAGACACAACAGAAACAACAAAGAAAAGAGGAAAGGCAAAGGAAATGAGATAAATGAAGGTTACAAAGGAGAGATGATGTAAAATGTCACCTTCTTCCTCCTCCTCCTCCTCCTCCTCCTCCTCCTCTTCTCAGGGAACAGGAGGAGGGGAAAGAGGCAGAAAATACTCTCCCGTATGTATATAAACAAAAGAGCCTCAAAGTTTGCACTCTTGAGAAAGTTTCTACTGTTTAGAGAGAGAGAGAGAGAGAGAGAGAGAGAGAGAGAGAGAGAGAGAGAGATGGAATGTGTGTGGCAGGAGTTTATGATGATGCGATAAGAAAAGGTAGAATGAACAGAGAGAGAGAGAGAGAGAGAGAGAGAGAGAGAGAGAGAGAGAGAGAGAGAGAGAGAGAGAGAGAGAGAGAGAGAGAGAGAGAGAATGGTTATGACTCTCCCTTCTGCCTTGTCTATCTCGTTTATCAAGCCTCTCCTTTTATCTCTCTATTTCAATCTTTCCACCTTTCCTTTTTATCTCTTTCCTTTGTTAATTTCCTTCCCGTCACATTCCTTCCCTTCCTCTCGTCACATTCTCTCCCCGAGCCTTCTTTTCCAACCTCCCACGTACGTGTATAGTTTTTCCCTATCCTTTGCTTCACCTGTAGTATGCATGACTCTTTCCTCTCATTCTTTCCTTTCCTTCCTCCCTTTCGTAACTCTTTCCCAAGTACCTTTCACTCCATCGCTTTTTTGATGCAGTGAAGGAGAAAGAAGGAAACAAGAGTAAGAGTCCTATTTGTAAACTTTTCATCTAGAAGTCCTTAAGTATCCTACGTGCAACAGGATTCCGCTTAGCTGGATGATCCTCGCTCCTCAGTGAACGTATTGCCTGGTGCAGGATACCACTTCCCACACAGAGTCTTTCAACACATCAGGGAGTCCTTTGCCTACTTCTTGGGACGCTCAAGGATGTTGGTGGTCCTTGCAGAATGATCCTTTATTACTCCAATGCCTCCTCAGTGCTCGGTTAATTCTCATATTACTCTTAAATATTTCTAAGTGTGTCGGAAAGAGGATCAGGTCTGGAGAGAAGAGGACTGGATCGTGTAAGTGGGTGATTTGATAAGGAACTGAGAGGAAGTTGTGTAATTCCTCATAATATGTCTTTAGCGAAGAGAGAGGCAAGGGTCACTTATAAAAAATAAATAAATATATCAACTAGACACTTGACTCTTTAATAGACAAAGAACAGCAAGAATTCTTTGAGGCTGTATGATGAAACGTCTTTAATAAACTTAAAGTGGAAATCTTTTAAAAAAACACTGAAAAAAATAGTTTATAAGCAAAAAGAGAGGTTTCAAGATATCTACCCCTGTTTTTTTTTGGCTAACCCTTTGAGATCTTTAAGGAACTGGCGACAGGGTAGACCTTTTTTTAAATTTTTGGTGCCCTTGGCCAGTTTTCCTCTCTCGCATAAAAAAACTCGCAAGTGCTTCGTAAAAATCCAAAAAGCTCCTCGTTAATAAACATTCAACAACAAGAATCCCTTAAAAACACACAAAAAAACTCCATTCTTTCATGAACACAAGGCAGAAGTCACTTTAAAACACTAAAAAACACGCAACTGCTTTGTAAAAATCCAAAAGCTCCTCGTTAATAAACATTCAACAACAAGAATCACTTAAAAACACAAAAAAACACCATTCTTTCATGAACACAGGGCAGAAGTCACTTTAAAACCACTAAAAAACACTCTTCAGTAAAAAAAAAAAAAAAACTAAAAAAAACTAAGAGACAAAGAGCAGCAAGTCCCTTTAAAAAAATACTCTCAAAAACACGTCTTTAGAGGAGAGCAGAGGTCCTGGGGATATGTCATTTTTTTTCCAAGTCTTTTCCTTTTTTTTGGTCTCTTCTCCAAGGTAAGAGGGAGACAAGAGCGGAGTCACAGAACACAAAACCTGCAGTCCTGTTTTTGTTGCTCACAGAGATGTCCTACACGAGTTTTGTAGCTGGGACAGTGTGGTCGTGTCCTTTGGTGAGAGAGAGAGAGAGAGAGAGAGAGAGAGAGAGAGAGAGAGAGAGAGAGAGAGAGAGAGAGAGAGAGAGAGAGAGAGAGAGAGAGAGAGAGAGAGAGAGAGAGAAGAGGGGCGTTTTGAGTTATTCAGCGAGAGTAATAGTGTGTGTGTGTGTGTGTGTGTGTGTGTGTGTGTGTGTGTGTGTGTGTGTGTGTGTGTGTGTGTGTGTGTGTGTGTGTGTGTGTGTGTGTTTAAGCTCAGTGCAGATCTGTGTAGTGAATTAATGACTTTAGTGTGTGTGTGTGTGTGTGTGCGCGCGCCCGTGGATAGTTGATGCAGGTTTGGAATGTGTGTGTGTGTGTGTGTGTGTGTGTGTGTGTGTGTGTGTGTGTGTGTGTGTGTGTGTGTGTGTGTGTGTGTGTGTGGTGTCGTCCTGATTAATGGATGGTGGCAGGCGTGGTGGTGGCGGCGGCGGAGGCGGAGGTGGTTCGATGGAAGGCAACTCTACGCGGCAGTAACAATAAATATTCGGTGTATCGCCATGGCAGAGTCCAGAGAGCGAGCCAGAAGGAGGAGGAGGAGGAGGAGGAGGAGGAGGAGGACGAGGAGGAGCACCAGAAGAGGAGAAATGATGAACGATGGACTAAGGAAGGACCTGACATGGAAGGGAGGACCACGAGGAGGAGGAGGAAGAGGAAACGGTAATGTCAATAAGAGACGTGAAGCTCCTCCCGTGTCGGCGTCCTGGAGTGCACTGACGAGAAGACGCGAGGCACTGCAAGATATATGAGTGTCAGAAACCGTACTTGCAAACATTTCATCTTTTTCTCGTTACTTTTAATTACTGTGGACGTTACTGAGCATTCCAGAGAGGTTTACAAGAGCGTGTTCGTGATTTTAACTGGAAAGCAATCAAGGAAACATGAAAATGGGGGTTTCAAAATTATATACTTTTAAAATACACGTCCAGGTTCCACATTCTGAAACTCTAGCTCTTGGTACGACTTTTTTTAAGACCACGAACATAATTAGTCAGGTTCTCCAGAGTGTTTCTTCTGGTAATAATGTAACTTACTTATCTGTCACTAGAATCGTAGAATCACCCTAAAAACTCATCTTACTTCAATTAACGCATTTTTTGAGAATAACAGAGGTAAAGATAGACGTGTTTTGAAAATGCCCCGTTGTATTGGTGGTGCCTGGCCGCTTGGTTTCCTCGACTGGCCGTTCCTGAGAGTTATTTTCCATCCCGGTACAGATTACTCAAGCGTCTTATTGCTGCGGTCCTTGCCTTTCCGCCCCGCTGTACGTATACTGAGTAGCGTTAGTCATTTGCATCCCGCTCACCGCGGTTAAGCGTTCATGTTGATTTGTGTGTCTTGTTCCTTTGTTGTCTTTTTTTTTTTAGGTTTCCGCAGTCCAGGTTAGGTTAGTGCTCTCTCTCTCTCTCTCTCTCTCTCTCTCTCTCTCTCTCTCTCTCTCTCTCTCTTCTTTCACTGCATCTTCCCACCTTTATCAATTTTTTTATTTTCAGCTTAGAGATGTTCATTTTTTGTTATCCTTCCTTTTTCGTGCGTCTCTCTCTCTCTCTCTCTCTCTCTCTCTCTCTCTCTCTCTCTCTCTCTCTCTCTCTCTCTCTCTCTCTCAGCACGCGATGCACATTTATTTACTGACGCGACTCTCTCTCTCTCTCTCTCTCTCTCTCTTATCGTCTCTGTCTCTCATCTCTTTCACAAACAATTGCATCCCATCGTTACTGCTGTTGTGCTCTACTCCACCACACTGTTGCCTTTCTTCTCTCTCCCCAGTTTTTCTCTTCTGTCTCGCAAATATCTTCAAGTTTTCAATTATCTTGGGCGCAGTTTCACAAATTCTGCTTTTCTCTTTGTTGGCGTCCTGGCGGGTGTCCTGCAGGCTCACGGTGAAACAGACAAACAAGAAAACATGCAGAACAGACTTAACCTAACCTAACCTAACTTAATTTAACGTAACCTATGAAACTTAACTCCTTCAGTACTGAGACCCATTTTTACCATGCGTTTTGGGTATGATTAACACGATTTTATTTACATTGGGAGATAAAGCACAGACAATTAAAACTAACCAAACCAAACGTAACTTAGACCAAATAGAATTAATAAAAAAAAAAAAAAAAAACAAGAAAAGACAGATAAACAAGACCTAACCTAACAAAACATCAGCCAACCAAAATAATCAACAATGCAAGTAACAAACCAAAGACAGCCAACCAAACCTAACCAAACAAATAAGACGAGCAAGCGAAGACAACTAAAATAAACCTAATGTAACCTAACCAACCAAAGACTACAACCTCACTTAACCTAACCTAACAAATGAGACAAACCAGAGACGACAACTGAACTAAACCTAATGTATCTTAACCAACCACCAAACCCAAACTAATCAATCAAGCAAAGGAAGGAGGCAAAGAACAAGGCGGACAAGCAGCTCGCCTCTCTGTGCCACTCTGTAATATTGTCTGGGTCCACTCGCTCCATCTGCTGTTATATGTTGAGTCGCTGCATACAACACGGCAATAACTTCAACCCCGAGACATACGTACGAACTTTCTGGCCCTGTTTGTGTCCGCTGTTCCTGTTTACTCTCCTGCTATCAGTATTTGTGTGTGTGTGTGTGTGTGTGTGTGTGTGTGTGTGTGTGTGTGTGTGTGTGTGTGTGTGTGTGTGTGTGTGTGTGTGTGTGTGTGGGTATAGGGTCGTTTTATGTATCTACCTGTGTTTGATATCTCTGCTCTCTACTCTCTCTCTCTCTCTCTCTCTCTCTGAATTCTTCTTTTTCTTACTTTCTTATGTTCCATTTTTCATTAATTTTGTACGTTTCCTTATTTGTGTTGTTACCGGTCGTATCTCTCTCTCTCTCTCTCTCTCTCTCTCTCTCTCTCTCTCTCTCTCCGTAAATGTTTGTGGTTGTGTTTATCAGTAGTTCTGTCGTGGCTTGTCTGTCTTGCTGTCTGTCTTCCTTTATTCAATGTTCCATATTTGTACCAAACCTTTTCTCCAACGTTTACTTCCTTCTACGTAGTGTACATGTATGTCTATCTGTCTGTCTGTCTGTCTGTATGTCTGTCTGAGATGTGTGGCAATCTTTACTTATCTTTTTTTTCTTCCTTCTTTTCTTTATCCAATTTCTTTTGTGAGTTGTTTTCCTTTTTATACTTTTTTTTATACCATTCATATCTATTTTATTTATTTACATGGCTGCATATTGTTTGTCTCACCTTGAACATGCGCCTTTATTGAGTGTTGTCCCGTTGTATTGTTCACCTTGCTCTCTTTCACCTCGTTTCATAACTCTGTCTCTTTCCTCTCTTTTCTATCTCTTATTCCTACGTTCTTTCTCTCTGTCCATCCCTTTCCCATCACGTATTCTCGTTTATTTATGCGCCACCTATCCACTCGTCTCCTTTTGTGTCTGTTTCTGTTTCTATTCACTTTACTCCCTATCTGTCTCTTTGTACATGCAGTAATCTGTCAACTGTCTATTGTATCCTTTCTCTTTCTCTGTTTTTTCTTTTTTTTCATTCTTGCTCTACGTTTATTTCTCCTTCCATTACTTTCTCACCATTTGTCACTATACATTTATCCTCCACGTTTTCTGTTTATTTTTTTTTTACTGTTCTTCGTCTTACTTCTCTTTCTATCCCTTCTTCTGTCACTTCCAAATCACCTATTACATCTTTCCTATTTACCTATCTCTCCTTTCCCCTTCCTTCCTATCTCTTACTCTTTATCCATTCGTCCCTTTTAAGTCTTCTAAATCACCCATCTATCTCTCCTTTTCCCTTCCTTTCTATCTCTTACTCTTTATCCATTTTTCCTTTCAGTCTCTCTTTCCTGTTCTTTCTATCTCTTACTCTTTATCTATTCCTCCTTTCAGTCTTCCAAATCACCTATTACTTCGTCTTTCCTGTCTATTTATCTCTCCTTTTCCTGTCCTTTCTGTCTCTAACTCTTACTCTGTCCATTTCTGCTTCCGTCACTTCCCATCACCCGTCACTCTGCATTTTGCCCGCGTCTGTCTCCTGTCCCAAGCCAAACACGTGATTCTGGCGGCATAGACGAGATTGGATGGCGTAGCGGCGTGTGCTTGTGCCGATCAATGTGAAAAGGGTTCGATCCCATGACCCCTTTGGTGAAAACATCCTGGGTGGAGTGGTGGGATAGGGTGGGATGAGGTGGGATGAGATGGGAGGGGGTGGGGATGTAATAGAGAGTATGATAAGGCAGAGGAATTGAATGCATTTAGTTTAAGGTATCTTAAATTTTTATTCCTTATTTTTCTTATTCTTTTATCTATTGTCTATTATTGTTTTCCTTTTCGTTTTCTTTTTATTTCTTTTTGTATTTTTTTTTCGTTTGTTCTATTTTAGTTTTTTTTTCTATTCTTTCTTCTCTTTTCTATGATTTGAGTTTTAAATGTTTCTTCTTTTCCTTTCTTTCATCTTATTGTCTATGAATCTTTTGTGGTTTGGTGTGTTTTTATTTTTCTTCTATTCTTTCATCTATGTTTTGTTCCATCTTGTCTGTTTTTCTTATATTCTTCCTCTTTCTTCTTTTTATTTTAGTTGTTTTGTGTTTTCGACTGGATTCTTATTTCTTATTCTTTTCTTGTCTTCCTTTTATCATTTTTTTCTGCTGGAGTGGCTGATGTTATGGAACCGTTAGTCTTTTATTTCATCTTTTCTCTCTTTAGTAGTGTCATAGTGTGGATTACTAACCTAACTACTCGTACCTTCTCCATTTGTCTTCTTTGCTAACTTTTTTTTCAGTTTCTTAAGTTTTCTTCGTTTTATTCTCTGTTTTTCTTTTTCGTGTTCTTGTTTCAGTTTTTCTTGTCGTTTTCTTCTTTGAGCGTTTCTCCGTCGTCTTGTTTCAGTTTTCTTCTTAATTTTCTTTCTTAATTCTTTTTAATTTGTTAGTAACCTCCCTGTTATTTTCTCCTTTTATCTTGTTTTTCATCTCTATTCTTTTTTTCGTGCAGTCTTCTCGTGCTACAAAATGAGAACTTCAATTTTTCTAAGACTTTATTTTCATTTTTTTTCTTCTTGCCTCTGTGATTGTTGCGGGATATAGATCAGTGCCTGCAGTATTTGATGTTTTTTTTTTCTTCTTTCCTCTATTGTGTTATGGATCAGTGGTTTCAATTTTTCTGCTGCGTTTGCTTCCCTTTTACCTTCCGTCTGCTTTACTCTTCTCTGTTTCGCAATAGGGACGACCACTAAGTCACAGTTCTCAATGGTCGCCACCTGATTTAATATATATATTCTTTTTATTTATACCATGTGGGCTTTTCACAGGAATTTCTGGGCTAAAGGGGATACTTTTTGGGGTACCTCCTATCTCAAAGCCCACCCGCTAGGAAACCGTTGCCCCGAGTGAGGAAGCCCAACCTACACTCGGACCGTGGACAGGATTCGAACCCGTGCGCTTGAAGACCCTCGGATCCCAAAGCACTCATGGTTCCACTGTACCACGTCGGAATACTCACTTATGAACGAAAGGGTAAAACTTTCAAAATACTACTTTCGGGGCAATGACCAAGTGATTAAATGTCGAGTTGATATTAATAGACCCGTAAGAGTGGAATTATATTTTAACTATAGGCTGTACTGATACATAAGTGGTGGTTTGGCTGTGCGAGGATGATTATAGTTAAACGCCATTCTTACGCTTGTTTATGTAAAGTTTCCCACGCCTTAAAGTAATAAAAATGGTTCACTCGGCACAGTCTGTCTCCAGTCTACTACACACTATCGTCTATAAAGCATTCAACAGTAGGTGGCCGAAATCGTAAGCAACCGAACCCGTGGCTGAACTATGGCTGGTGGGATATCCTCCAGTACTGAAGCTGTCCACTTCTTCACCTCGACTTCTGTTATGTTGATGTCCATAATATGACGTTTGTGTTTAATGTCGATGTCAATGAAGTGGATGAAGTCTGGGGCTACACGTTTGCAGCTGAAGGTGAAGAGGACTGCTGCCTTTGTTTACATCCAGGGAGTGTAATCTCAAACTATATTTGTATCACGTAAAATAGTTATGTATACACTCACGATTTTTTCAGTAGGAAAATTTATAGCCACGTACAGATCAATGTTATGTAGGACCTCTAGTAAACATTAAGTGTATATATAATCAGTGTCCCTATATCAAGATCGCTATTTCACTCACCCTGATACATGTATAAATTGATTTCCTGCATTTCGGCTTTTCTCTTTCACTTTGACAATAAAAACAAATCCTAAAACTACAGATCCTCATTAGAGAGACAGAAAGCTACATACAACGTAGTAATTACAGTCATCCACAATTTTAATGCGGAATTAATCAATCTGGAGTTTACTGGCGACTCCCGGTGACTTAGTGGACGTTTCTATTGATTGGTGGATAAAGTTCTTATTATTCTATCTCTAATTCCTAATAATTTTCGCTCACAATGTGTTTATTTTACAAGATGCTCATATTTATTTTCACGTTAATTTGAGATGAAAGCTTCTTTGGTTAAATAAATTAGCTCACCATCATTTCTTCACCTCTCTCCTTCACCTTTAGCTTCTAATAACTTTCGCAAACAACTCTTTCTTTTTACCACCTACTTATATTTGCCCGTATGCTGACTTAGGGTCAATATTGTTCTTTCTTTCTCAACACAGTGGTCCACGTCTCTAATTGTTTCCTTCACCTTTTCTTTCCTTTTGGTTTGAGCTAACTTATTTGTAGACAACTTCATTTCACAAACCATCTACAACTGCTTTTACGTTGATATCAAATTAATGTTACTTTAATATCAATAGCTCGCGCCTCTACTCCACTTTTTCTTCACCTTTTCCCGACAAGATTCTATAGATATAACACATAAAGGAAGGTTCGACACAAAATTTCCCTCCTCTTGAAACCGTAGACAATCTTCTCGTATTTCCTTCTTTTATTTTCCTTCCCAACACAAGACAATAATGACGTCACCTTCACGCTTCCTCCCGGTCTCGCCCTCCCACTCCGTCTATCTCTCTCCTTCTCCTTCTCCTTCTCCTCCTTCTTCTCCTTTCCTCTCTTCCCTCCTCTCCCCACCTGGTGTCAGCAAAGAAACTTGATCCTAAATTATGTAGGATCCCAAAGTTATCCATAGGGAGAGAAGAGGGAAGGAAGGAAGGAGGGAAGGAGGGAAGGACGGAAGAAGGGAGGAAGGGGGGAAGGGATGGAGACACTGTATGGATAAAAAAAAAAAAGAGGGAAGTAAAAGAGAGAAGGGAATTGCTGTAGGAGTACGAAAAAGAGGAGAGAAGAGCAGCGAGAGAGAGAGAGAGAGAGAGAGAGAGAGAGAGAGAGAGAGAGAGAGAGAGAGAGAGAGAGAGACACTAAGGATAAGGAAGAAGAAAAGGAGACAGAAAAGGAAGAACTAGAGACAAATAAGAAAAGAAGAGAGAAGGAAAAGAAACGAAGATGTGAAATGTGAAGCAATAAAATGTATAGAGAAAGAAGAAGGGAAATAAATGAAGGAATAGGAGGAAAAAGGAAGAAGGAGGTGACAAAGTAAAGGAGAATGTGGTGAAAGAATGGATAAACACAACAGAAGAGCAGAGAGAGAGAGAGAGAGAGAGAGAGAGAGAGAGAGAGAGAGAGAAAATGGGGAAGGTAAACTGCTCTCGTTGTGGTGAATTTCATGCAGGAAGTTGGCTGTGGACAGGATAAGGTTACCGTGGTGTCCGCAGAGAGGCTGTGACGCGGCACCTCGACAAAGAGAAAGAGAACCTAACCTAACCTAACCTAACCTAACCTAACCTTAACCTCACTTGACCTTGACCTGATCTAACCTAACCTCACTTAACCTAACCTAACCTAACTTAACTTGACCTGACCTAACTTAATTGAGAGATCAGAGAGAAATTGGAAAAGGCAAGAACCGCAGAATGTTAATTGAGAGAGAGAGAGAGAGAGAGAGAGAGAGAGAGAGAGAGAGAGAGAGAGAGAGAGAGAGAGAGAGAGAGAGAGAAAGGAACTCAAGATAATGAAAGAGATCTAAGGGAAAGAGGCTAAAGCAGGAATCACAGAAAGTTAATTGAAGACAGAACTGGAAGATAAGGAAAGGGAATAGATACCCAAGAGAAGAAAGAAAGAGAACGAAGATAAAGAAAATAAAGAAACAGATGAAACTGAACGAAAAGAAAAACTACAGGGAACTAAAAAAAATAAAGAGAGCATAAAAGAAATAAAACAGTAGAAGTTAATGAAAAGTCACAAGTAATGAGGGATAG